>NW_026634203.1:13600-191571 GCF_024868665.1 Triplophysa rosa
CTATGTGTGTTAGTACGTGTGCATATTGTGTGTGTGGAGTGTTTTGTATGTGGGTATGTCTGTCTTCTGTGTTTTCAACCTTTTCTTGTTTCTGCAGGTACAACATTAATTATTTTGCTTATAGTCAATATGTCTCATGTACAGCTGCTTTGTAACAATGAAAGTTGTAAAAGCGCTATATAAATAAAGTTGAGTTGAGAGTTGAGAGTTAAACCTTAGATAAACATGTTTTGCCATGTTTGTGTGGACATATTTTTTTTAAATATGCCCCTCAATAGTGTAAGCAAACCTAAACACATACAGTACACACTCTATTGTCACGATCCCCCTTTCACCTGCTGTCACTACTGGACTTCATTTCCTAGAAGAACCGGCCTAATACAGTGTAAGCAGCAAACTTTATTTAGTGTTTTCTTTGTTTTCCGTGTTTAGGGCCCGTCCACACCGGGACGATAATCGTTCGTGTTTATTGTCGACGTTTAACGCGTCATGACTAAACAAAGGGCGCCAATGTGAGTGTGCACACCGACGCAGAGAACGGCAGGCGTAAAAGCGTCATTATTTTTAAACGCCTCAAGCTTGGTTTTTTTTGGTTTGACGCGGCACGTTAATAACTGGCCTTCCAATGAGATTGGCACTTTTGTTCACGTGCCTGGAGCTGCTGAAGTTACAGTAAAACACGACTTAGGCCCTGTCTCAAATGGCGCACTCCGGTCTTTAGGACCTCCTCTGAGTCCACACTTGGTGACGTCAGGAAGTGCAGACCTATAGGGCACTAGGCACGAGTCCATAAGGGTACATGGGAGTGCATTTTGGGACAGACTTGAGGTCATCACACCGGAAAAAACAAGCGGTGCTTTCTAATCACTCTCGCGGAACTTTGTTGTCATTCGCTGATCAGTCTGCGCAGCGCCGCGTTAAGTCGACCACTTGTTGTCCCATTGTTGTTATTTGGGACTGGAGCTGCCGGTTTTTATTGTTCTGTATTTCATATGTTTGTATTTCATATGTTGATATGCCACCCGAGCATTATGCAATAGATACTTATGTTTGTAATGCATTCATTTGTCATGACGTCATGAATGTATATTTATTAATTTGTTTACACTATACTTAATGTGCATAATGTGTTCTTAATATGCATATATGTTGTTATTTAATATTTCTCTATAATACAGAAGCTGTGTTGTTCAGCTTTACAGAGCCCAGAGACAACTAGATATAAATCTACAACAAAACATGGCTTATTACCATTAAGAAAATGCACTGCATTAAAAGTTTTTATTCTTGAATAGCTGGCTTAATAGAAAATAAATAAGCAATAATATGAATAAGTAACTAATTAATAAATTAATTTAGAATTTTATCAAAACATATATTTAAAAATGTATCCGTCATGTTTACTATGTCTGACATTCACAACACTCCTCCCATCCGTTCTGTGATTGGGCGTTCGCAAGGATTCCTGGGTAGGGCACTTCAGTGGAGTCAAAGACCGCATCGAGGGCACAAAGGAGGCGCTCGCGAGCAGACTTCTGAGCACTAAAAAGACAAATGGGACAATCTACAGACTCGTAGACTTGGCGAGAATGCGCAATTTAAGTCTACGAGACCGCAAGTGCGCCATTTGGGACAGGGCCCTAGTGGCCCTCACGCACAAAACGGTCTTGCCGAGCACACATTGATGAAGAGGAAGCAAGATGAATTCTTCTGTGTGACATGCGAGTGTCAGAAGCATAAAGTTGCGCAGCGCCACCTTGTGTACCGGGGTGTTTCTGTTTTTCATTAAGCGCATCTATGTCAGGGAGTGGATTTGCATGTTTCCTCGTCTCATCGCCAGTGAAAATCGTTTGGGTATGAACGTCTAAAAACGTCTCGAAAAAGCAGGTGATAAGCGTGTGCAATTAACGTCCCGGTCTGTATGTACCTTTAGTCTGTATCTTTTTGTAGTTAGCATTTTTCACCGTCACCATGGACTTTCCTGCCATTTGCCTGATGTGCCTTGTGCAGGGAGATCGCTCCTCGAGGAACACTTGGACTACCTTTTGTTTTTAGCCCAGTTTTCTGCCTTCCCGGACGACTGCCTCTGTGCGTTTCTGCCTTTGTTATGGAAGTAAAATAGAGACAAATGTGTTTGAAGCAAAAATACGTGCTGAATAGCACTAACTGAAAAAAAAATGCATTGTATTAACAGAGCTTGCATTTTACGCAATCTTCAGTCTCAAAGTAAGTACCACCCAGCCTCCCACACCCTCCTCCTCTGTCTCTGCCAGCCAGTCCATCAGCCCTTGGTCCACTGGCATCTGAAGACACCTCAGCACACCAGCACCATTGGGTCGGATGAGCTTCGGGATCTCCAGCAGACAGCTACGTCGGGGGTTGAATCTATATCCCTTTCACCATGGCTCTTCCCTCGGGCGACTCCACCATGGGCCGTCTTCCTGGCTGAGGTCTGGGTAACAATCATGCTCCACCTGCACAAGGCTCCACCCTGGACTTCCCTGTTTCGTGTCCTCGCTGCCTACCTTCCACCTCCAGAACTTCCTCTTTCTACGGCGCGGAGACGTGCCTTGGCGGGAAGGGGGAGTACTGTCACGATCCCCCTTTTACCTGCCGTCACTACTGGACTTCATTTCCCAGCACCCTGCTCTGCCCATCACCTGCATCTGATCATTATCACCACACCTGCCTGTCATCAGCAATCACCCTCACAGTATTTAGTTCACTTCTCTTTTTCCAGTCTTTGGCGGTTCTAAGTTGTTATATGTGCTTTTGGTTATTCTGTGTTCCTGTTCCATTGCTCATGTTCATCGTAAATTGAATTATTAAAGATACTTTATTTATATCCCTGTGCTCTGAGATTCCTTGCCACCGTTACAACTATCACTATTTGAAATATTAATAATGTGGATGTACTTTTACATTTATTCATTTGGTAGACACATTTATCCAAAGCCTCTTACAAGTAGGACAGCATTTAACATATTTTCAACATGCTAAACAGTACTGATAGTTTACAAGGCCATGTTACTATAAGGATTCAAGCTGAAGTAAGCCAGGGAGAGAATGAACGACATCAAAGACACATTTTTTTTATCATTATAGAGAAAACATGGACAGTTGTTGGTTAGTCCGGTAAATTTAATAAGCCTTTGTTTTCCCATTCCCATATTCTTGAAAGTCGGTGAGTTGTCTATTTATCACTGAGTATTTATTTAAAGATTTGGTGATCTTTATCGTCAACCTCTAATGTCAAGCAAAAAAAATTATATTCACGCTGTTAACTTAACTACCTTACTTAAGAGCATGGTAATGTGCTCCTTACATGTTAAAAATAGTTTTCTGGAAAAGAGATTGGATTAGTGCAGAGGACTTCCATGTGCAGACCACTAAAATTACCTTCCTGTTTTACAGTTATGATCCCAGTGTATAATAATACATTTATAGGGCTAAAGTTTGCTGCCGTTTACACAGAGTCTCTGTAAAACTATGGATAGACACAGAGGGGCAATACAATTCTTAGTACCCCAGCGCTCACACTGGGATCCCCTTCTCATCCTGTGAGCTTTACTATGAAATAAAGTCACTCCACTATGGTGCAGCACTTTCATTGCTTGTGCTAGGTATTTTTCTTAGGGCCCCTGGGGCATGCTGGGTAAGAGATGAAGTGGCTGAGGGGTTCATAACTCTCAGGTCTTCAACTCAGCATGAAGACCACTTTTAACTTCACAGAGAGGTGGAGAGAAGATGAACAAAGACAAAGATTTAAGGGAGAATTTTGCTGTGTATGTTTCTCATTTGGCCTTTATGCATTTCTTTCCATATGTCAGGGTAGTGAAATATATTATATAACAAAAAATATAAAATTTGTGATGTCACTATTTGTTTTTATTTCTTTTGTAAACAGTGTGTTGATTGTCTTGACAGTAGTCCCATACTCACCATAATATAGAGAAATATATTGTTACATGACCTTTTATTATATAAATGTTTAGTACCGCTTTGTAGCATTTTATATTTTGACTTGTGTATTTATTTAGTATGTCTGTATTCGTTTTTATTATTTTGTATACAGCGTCCATGTGTTTCTTGTTTCTAATAATTTATCCTCACTGTTCAGTCCTCTCCAACTCAAAATTTTCTATTGTTTTGTTGCATCTAATTTTTTCAGTTGGCTCAGTTAAGATTTTGTACATTTCACAAATGGCGTTGGAAAGACTGTTGCCACAATTAATCGATTCATGAAACGTCAACTGAGCCAACTGAAAAGATATTACCAGTCACTAGAAATTTTTGAGTTTGTGTCTACTGTATACTGTGATAGTACATACTGAAAAGTGAAGTACTTTACCTACTTGACTTTCTGGGCATTAAAGGGCACGTATTTTGCAAAATTCACTTTTATAATGTGTTAAAACATTAATACGTGTCCACAGTGTCTGTAAACAAGCAGTCTAAACAGTTAAAAATGTGCTCACTCCTTTACGCAACAATTTGCGTAATTCAAAAACCCTGCTGGTAAAAGCAAAGATTTGAATTCTGCCGTTAATGTCGGCACTCAACGACAAAGCCCGCCCAGCAGTGGTGACAATCTGCCCTATTTGCTTAGACACAGTCGCATGTGGGAAGTACAACAGTCGCCATCGTTAGATCGTCACTGGAGCTACACAATGTCTGCGCCACAGAGGGCACTACAGTTGTTCTGTATTAGGATGTACCGACCAGCATAACTGACTCCATAGACTCCCGCAAGCTGAGTTATAGAGAACAGCATGGTTAAATTTCATTTATGAAGGCAATGTCCCGCTGAGAATCGGTAAAGTATTTCACGTTTCCGCCAATCATTTCATGCCGGACTGCTTCACGAATGAGGGCCACTACAAGGCTGGACTTTCAACGAGGTTGCTACTGAAACCGGGAGCAATACCAACACTTCGTGCCCAGTCCTCATATCCAGCAGAATCAGTATCACACCTCATATTGTTGCTGATTAGTCTTTCAAAATTGCCACTCTTAATGTGCTTGTTATCGCGCTATATTGGTAATGTTGCTAACAATAGAAGTAAAGCGTCTAACTGTATTTATTGACGCTGCCCTCACATGCTGTCGGGCTTATCGTAAACAATACGTAAAGTAAGTGTGACAGTACATCATAGAACAACATTGAAAGCGTAGTATAACTGTAGTAACGCTAAATTATACATGCTCGACCTCCATGCAGCATTTATTCTCTGGCTCTGTAGTCATTTTACTGCAATTCCCACACAAGCACCTGCACAGCGATTTATACATAATCATGACTGACCATGCTAATGCTTATCGATCACTTGAAGAACGTTAATTTCACAATAACTGCTAAATTATAACTAACCATTCGGAAACGTCCTGTTCAATTCTTAAGGTTGTCACTTCTTGTGTTTCTCCATCAGTGTCAGACTCCGGTTCGTACATATAGGGCTGAACACCACTAACAATTACTGACATTTTGATGTTTTGTTTTGGCCGGTACTGTTGGACTTTAAAGGCAGTCCTGCATGCTCAAAAATTTGCACAGAGACGTTCTCCAAAATTAAACAGAAGTTTTATTATCAGATGTAAAAAGGTAACAAAGCTTTGGGTTGTCAGACGATCTCCTCACTCCACCACAAGCCAACAACAACCCAAATTATTCAAAAACACCCATATTTATTAAGTATGTGACGTCGCTCGTATCTTCTGACTCCTCCTCTGCCTTTTAAGGAGTGCTGCTCCCTTTCCACCAATCACCGTGAAGTCCTTTTTCTTAGTTCCTGTAAAATAACATTTCAAAACGTATATCCTGTGGTCAGTCGCCAGTCCTGAGGAATGTTCTCCAGGACAGTTTCTTTTGGGGAGTGGTCTCCTAGAAACAGTTTATTGTGGCCGGACAACATACCAACATTCTTAACATTCTTTTAGTAAAAAGAAAACACTTAATCATCTAATACTTTTAATTATGTAGCGTTGTTTCTTAATCCTATGATTCATTAAAACACATCACAACTCATGATTATACTTAAAACATATGCAGTGGATTGATTCATAACATTTCTCTTCTGTGTGTGACTCTTTGTGACTCTTTGTGTGTGTGTGTGTGTTGATCTAGATAATTTATGGTTCCAACCCCCATTTGCCACAGTAACTATTTTACTGAGTAAGATAGCAAGCACATGACAAAAGCACACAGCTTAATGATTTAATGAAAGAAAACACTTATTGATTATATTGATATTTAAATCATACTTTTATCTGAAAAATATTCCCACAGTACGCATTCGGCTCTCACTAAATCCTTGGTGTTTCGAGTCTGACGTCATCACGCAACAGTGTTTTATTGGCAATTTTAACAATCATAGGTAGTTTAGATGGTAAGAGTAAGGTTAGGGTTAGGGTGTGGGTTAGGGTAAAGGTTTCGTACGTCTTGAAACACCAAGAATTTAGTGAAAACCAACAAGCCTTGCCCACGGATCTGACTCAAAACACCATGGATTTAGTGAGAGCCTCAGCACGAGTTCCTGAAACTCCGCCCTCCTCTGGAGGGGGGGGCTGGGACGAAAAGCTCATTAACATTTAAAGAGATGCAAGCAAAATCGGTGCGTTTTTACACACACTCAAAAACGGGCAACTTCAACATTCTATAATAAATGATCCGCTGGGTATTTTGAGCTAAAACTTCACATACACACTCTGGGGACACCAGAGACTTATTTCACATCTAGTAAAACCATTCAAACAACCTCTCCTTTAAATCAACGATAAACAACCCAAAAAAGTTAAATAGTTAAAAAAATGCTGTTAAATAGTTTTGAAATAGACAACTTCGTCCAGAGGGCTTGTGTGCATGGCCTTCTTTTTTATGTGTTGAATGTAATTGTCATTTATGTAAGTTCTGTCTAGTCAGTCAGGAAAGTGTATTGTAGGTACTGAAATAAATAAGCTTATAAGTAAGAACAATTATACAATATTATACAATTAGTTTTGCTGTAGGACTATTGTTGAATTGTGTTGCAATTTCTTTGAAATGCAATTAAGTAAATTACTCTTCCTGTTAATGCACTGAAAAAGAGCCCGTTCATAAATTCTGAATTGTGCCCAACCCAGCACAATGTAAGAGATGGGGTGGAGATTAGCAAATAATAGTAGAGAGAAGGAAGATATCTCCAGAGGTCTGTCTTATCTGCAGAGAAACAGATTGTATGGATCTATTAACCAAACTGCTTAACCCCATATTAATTCAATTAAGTTGATCCCCTTATCCCCGAAACACACTCCACACTACATTGTGTGCACTGTCCGGAAGAACAATCCGTTCAATAGCTCACTGTTCTATTTAACCCTTTCAAGCAGAGAGGTCACTACAGTGGACATCTACTCAGAAAGTCATTTCTAGCACAACTAATCCTGACACAGGTTATCATAATTCATGCATCACAGGGTTGATAAGATAAAATAAGTAAAATGGCTGCTAATATATACTCATTCATAACCATTAAACTGTCAGCAAGGCCTTATTGTACATACATTCATCAGACGTTCTGGTTAGGGTTTGATCTAAAACGAAGTATGTTAACTTCTGGGATTAATTCTAAATTCTTTCCTTTGGTCAATAAAGATCTAGACAGGAGAGCAAAGTCACTTACACTGTCATGTGAAACTGATCTGGATCCAGTCCATCATCTCCAGTTAGTGCTGGTCTGAACTGCCCCCCAGACAGGAAAATGTAACACCAGCATTGTTTGCTTAACCACTGACTGTGTGCTCCAATAATTACTCAAGCACGTACAGTAAAACAAGACAGAGTTTCCCAACTCCCTCCAAAGTAAGCAGGTTGACGAGTGAGTCTTGGTGTTGTTTACTGAGAGGTATAAACACACATATTCACTGGTGATGTATATTTAGAGGTTTTACCCCATGGCAGGTGAAAGTCATGGAAATTCATCTAATTCGGTCACTCTGGGAAACAGGTGGCATTTTCAGTTTTATAAAGTGAATCTAAGAGAAAAATAATGTTTAACTAAAACATTGTTTTAGTGGTTGTGGCGTCTCAAACTAAATATCTTATGTTTGGACTTAAAAATGCATCGATAGAGGTAACAAGATTGAAAGATTTATTTCATTTGACATTACAAGCAATGCTAAGGGTCATACATTTACAAAACTTATTTTTTTCTATCAATTACCAATTGTTTAATATACAAAATCATGGTAACAGCACAAGATCATCCCCTCCTGTCAACATAATGCATAATTCAGTATACATTTAGTAAAATCGGTTCACACAGAATAATGAGATGCATACATAACAGTATATAATATGTTATACGATGTATTTTTTTACATGCATACATATACAGCAGGAAGAGTGGTATAGCTGGTGCAGGCCAAAAACATCATGGCAAAAGGAGAAAACACGTTTTTGTAGAAGTCTGGAAAAATGTCTAGATACAGTAGTCGAAGTACTAAGGCACATACATACATTAACCCCTCAAACATGACAGTGGATCTGCTTTACAAGTAAATTCTTCCTCTTAGGCAGAAAAGAGTGAATCAATGTGAGCAATATTGTAGGACAAGATACTTTTCTCTGCATGTGATGAGCTGCAGATCAGATGGCAGATGACTTGCTATATTTCCTAGGCAGCTAAATATAGGTCACTCATCAGTCTAGCAGCATGATAAACCATTTTCTCTCTCTCTCTCTCTCTCTCTCTCTCTCTCTCTCTCTCTCTCACAAACACACTCAAGGGGACTGCTGACATACGCTTCCAGCCGGTGTGAGAACAGGTGACTGGATGACGTACGGCAGAGTCTTGTGAGGGCAGTTTCCACAGCAGAATACCTTATCGCAGGCACGTTACCCTGGTGATGACGTGTGAACAGGGAAAAGCTCAGACACACTCTTAAAGTGATACCTTTTAAATCAGCTCATAATCATTCACCATGTCATCTGGTTGAAAAATAATCAGTTGAGGGCCAGAGCAATTTGAAGAATTCAATATTTATGGCTTGTGTTATAGACATTGCACGGGGCGTGAGGTTCACGATTACAACACGTCAGGTTTACACAAGGGGGCGGGTCGCGGCAGCATTCGGGGAGTGTTTAATCTCTCACCCATCAGGGGCTTGATGCCTCGAGAGACAAAACTGTTACAACTAAACATTGCAACTATGCTGTAGCCTGCTTACTAAAGAGCAAACCTTGGTCTGTCTGTACAAAGTACAGTACAATTCCTCTGGGTTTTAGCGTACTTGCTGAGTCAGACACCGTTTCGTGTAGCCTGGGCATAGACATTTAATGAAAGAGGCAACAGCAGTAGGGATGGGTCAATGGGCAAAACAAGTATTTCAAAGTCATATTGCTGTAGTCTTACAAAATGTTACATGAATAGTTTAGTGCTAAAATAATTTACAGTCAAATAAAAAAAATACAAAATGTTAGGCAGTATGTACAAGTTTTTCTTTCAATAAATAGAGAATGGATTTGTGCTCCAAAAAGATAAATAAGCAGCATGAAAATAGTCCATACAACTTGTGCTTTTTATATATACAAATTGTTATATTCCAAGTGCTGGTAGCTTTAAAGCCACAAAAGCCACGCCCACTATTTTTCTCATTAGAAATTCCATTTCACTTGGAAATGCATCAAAATACGGAAGTAAAAACTATCACTATTTCCAGTTCACAGGGACTTTAAGGAACAGACAACAATATATTCACAGATAATCTCCCCTTCTGCTAAAGCTCTCAAAGGCACAATTAATAAGGTGCCTTTAGATATGTTGTACAGTGGTGTTAAAAAAAATCTGTCATTTTGATTTCTGTTTATTATGCGCGGTAAGATAAGGACTTGACAGAGGCAATGATAAGCAGGCCCAGGCAAAAAAAAGCCTAATGAATGTGACAAAAAGAATCATTACTATTTGGGAATTATACCGTTTGTAGGCAGCTGCGAACTGAATCCACAACTCAGAAGAGCCAAAAAACTGAAAGTGATTTATGACCAGTGTTGGGCAAGTTACTCTGAAAAAGTAATTAATTACTAGTTACTAATTACATATTTAATAGTGTAATTAGATTACTGTACAAATGACTCTCTCCAAAAAGTATTTAATTGCTTATTACTAATTAATAATTACTTTCTATATCCTATATCAACCTTGATTAGTTAAGTGATTCAAGGATCGACATGAAACGGCTCTTTTAATTCATTCAAATAAATAATATAAAACTACATAAAGTAGTATCATTAACTGACCAAAGTATTACAAATGTGAAAATTATACATTAAAGCACAGATTTTAAAGTTAGACTTTGAATTTTGATGTCAATTCCACTATTGCACACACACATATTACACAAAGTAATTAGTTTAATTACATCAGAAGTAATTGTAATTAAATTACAGGAAAGATTAGAGCAATCCCTTACCCTACTTTTTCAGGGGAAAAGTAATTAAATTACAGTAAGTAATTACTTCGTCACTAGTTACACCCAACATTGCTTATGACAATGTTAATTGCTTATGAGACAATAAGGCTGCACGACTGATTGAAATGAAATTGTGATATGGTCTTGGACAGTTACTAAAACAAAGACGTATGTACTTCTGTCAGAGAGTAGGAGCCAGTGTAGCTCATGCAGAGCCAATGCTACGGTATATTAGCTCGACAGAGGACTCTTGTCAACCTACAGTACAAGTCTGTACAAATCTATTTCAGTAACGCCATAAGAATGTTTTATAAGTAGATTATTCCTGCAAGTCTTGTTGGGAATGTCATGAATAATGATGGTGAAAGATGCGTAGCTTACCCTTTAGTATAACTTTTTGTACCTCTGTTTTAGTGAATGTCTGAGTCACCGTTTATAACAATTTGGTGCTCAAAATGGGACGTGTAGACAAAACATAGCCAGTTTCTATAAACTCCATTCAGGGTTGGATTATGGACCGGAAAGTTGGGACAGTGTCCCTGGGCCTCCAAAGCCTCGGGCCACACGGCCCAATGGAAATCTAATACCAGGGTCCTTAGTGCAGATATTATGAGCTGACTACTGGTTCCCCTGGGCCCCTTGACATTACGTCTCTCATTTTGCGCTTTCAATATAATATATGGGTTAGAAAGACATAAGACTGAGTGTATTTTTACAAACATTTTTAGAATAAAGTTTGTAAAGGCTTTGTGAATTTGTAATTGTGGACTGACAAAAATAGCACACTTGTCAAACAGAAATCCATTTTTACTTTAATAAAAAACAATATCATTTGAAAATAAATATGTTTAATAGTCATACTAAAAACACAGAAAAGATGTTAATATTTAACAGCACCAATAAATATAATAAGAAGGCTGTACACAAACAAACAAAATCAAACAAAAAATTCAGGCACTTTCACAGAAGAATGTTTTGTTGTGGTTTGTTTTGCTCTTTAATCATGAAATGACAGCTGTGGGTTCTCGTTTAAAATCATACAAAAATGTTCAAACTACAAAACACGCTTTCAGGAATGTTGTAGTGTCAGCTATCTTTTGTCTTTCCTTTCTCTCTCCATTTACAGTTTTTCAGATTGGTGACAATGTCGATAGGAAACAAAGAAAAAGCGATATTAACAATAACACTGTATATAAATAGACCAAATTAAATACACAAAATACTGAGCATATTCTAAAATTATAAATTAAATGTAGTGTACTAAAAAAAGGGATATTATATAATGTATATATATAGATATCGTTGGTAATTGACAGTTCCTAAAGTGATGTGCAATTATTTTCTTTGGAAATTGTTATAATTCAGTTGTAGTGAGCTGTGTGACATTTTTTATTGTATGTCACATTGTATGTCAACTTTTCTCCAATGTCTATATATACCTACATTTAATATCCCTTTAGTATTATCACACCAAGTCCTATTGGATGTTAGTCAGTACAGATGTACAGATATCTTTTGACTAAGATCACAAAAATAGATAGTTCTGAATTTATATCCCGTGCCGAGCAGTCTGAAAAAAAAGTCTTTATTATGACACTTCCCCTCATTTGTATGTTAGTCCAAAAATGTTCATATAAAAGTGTGGAGGGGAGGTGGCCAATGTTTTCTTAGTCCTGATAGCTCGATTTTAGTCTTTAAGTATGAATCCACAGTGGTGTGTTCCAGGGAAGCATTACGACGTGTTGTTTTGTCCACCCCTCTGACA
Organism: Triplophysa rosa; assembly: GCF_024868665.1. NCBI lineage: Eukaryota > Metazoa > Chordata > Actinopteri > Cypriniformes > Nemacheilidae > Triplophysa > Triplophysa rosa. Next base: position 25,812 of record NW_026634203.1, read on the forward strand.
CTTGTCCAATCACAGGCCAAGGTGCATATCCTGTTATATCCTGTTCATACGCCGTGTAGCGTTTTCGTTTGCTTATAGAAATTTAGATGATAGCAGCCACACACTTCGTCATTGTCATTTAATATATATTGGTATATACTATATATTCATATATTATTATTTCAAAAATATACATTGGGATCATTTCTGCTGCCCTTGTTTCACTTTGTCTCATACTCTGGTTTCAGTTCGCCCAGGGAATGAATTATCATGGTAAAAAAGTGCTGTGCTGTAAGAATATTCCTTCACTTCAGTTCTGCCCAGCGATCAACTTATCATCTCGGTTTTTCACATCTGAAAGAGAACATATGGTTGGTCAGTGATCTGTCTAACCTGCATGGAAGCAAATAACACATACAAGTTCTCGAGGAAACCCCACATACATTTTGATCTGTTACTTCACCTAGCTAACTCCCCAGGATCAATCAGAGTTAAGCATATTCACTCACTCAAAAATCTGCACTGTAGTAGAAATGTTTGAAATTAAATATTAGATGGCTGTATACTGCACGATATACACTACTACAGTACCAGCTATTTAATAACCTGCTGTTTAATATTATATAAGCTTTGCAGACATATCCTTTATTTTTTATCTAAATATAAACCACTTTGTGGGTGAGTCAGGGTTCAAAGGTTACATTTTTTGATGGGGTCATGAATTTAGTTTAGGTGAACCAGACCAGTATATGCTAGGATCTCCACTTTACATAATCCTAACATTTTACCATCATTTACAGCACACAACCAAAGGCCACATACTACAGGGACAGGTTGATGAGTAGGACCATAAGAAGCATACAGCATGGACACACTTTTATTTTCATTTTCAAATTATAACTTGTGAGGAAATTGCTGAAAAACAACTGTAAAATCAACATCATGTTATATTAGTTAAATGAAAGATGTATAGTTGACAACACGGTTTTGCACATGATGGCAAATCCCAAAATTTGTTCGGACTACAGAGATCACCTAATTTAAAATGACAAGATTACCGTAAGTCACTTTCTAATAAAAAAACTACACAAACACAGATCTGCAAACACAAACTCACACATCAACACCTTGCCTTTGGATGTTTACTTATTCACCAAATCACAATGCTTGTTGCCAGAATATCTTACATGTACTGCGTTAATCATTTATGTGGTCAACAACAAATGTCTTGACACCACAAAGTGCATCAGCAGTGTTCTTGTTCATTAATATATAATGCTGTTATTAGTGCAGGGCAATGGTGCACTAGATTCTGACATCAAGCAAAGATGTCAACAATAGACATTCTCAGAACACACACTATGTCACCATATACATGCACACACAGTCCAGATATACGAAAAGAAAAAGGACTAGACACGCAGATGAAAAGCATACACATTTCGGCAGAAAGAAATGCTTTAGACCGGACGAAAAGACGATGAGGTCAACGCATGTTGCACGTAGTGACAGTTCACAAACAAACCTGCAAGTTCTTTCGTTTAATTCAAGTTGTCTGGACTTGCATTGCAATTGTATGAATTTGCAGGAGCATTTACAGGTGAGAGGATCCTGCACATACAAGCGCTTTCTTCTCTCTGAGCAAGGCTCACAGTGGCTGCAAGAGAAGCAGAAGGGAGAGACAGAGAGACATCTAAGCACTAGTGATCTGGACAGAGCTGGAGACACACACACCCACACTCTTGCACCGTTAAACACAACCTTCACCTGGTCCATCAACATCGCTCTGCAACAGCAGGGAGAGACACAGGAATGCAATCACATAAACAGTTAAGAAAGTCAGATTTGAGTTTATCTTTTTAATTTTTGCTTTTTTTGAAGACAGAATAGCATTAGTGGCAGAAGGAAAGCAGAGACTGTGTGTTTGGACTGCATTAGGGCATTCATCCCTATATCCATATAGCCATCTAGTATGTACTGTATGTATCAACCATCCATTTATCCGTCTATTGATCTTCCCATCTAACCTGAACTAAACCTGCTGGGGCTAAATCATGCAATATCCACAGGATGTGTGAATGTGAAACACAAATGTAAAAAATCAGTAGTAGCACAATTTAAAAGTGCGCTCAGTATATTTTCCTATGTTACAAGTTATGAAATAAATAAGGTGATAACTCCATATCAGTAAATGCAGACGATATCATATCAGTAGCCCAACACAGCTGTTTAATTTTACATAGAGTAGGTCACCTCGTGGGGTCATCATGCTGTAATCACATGACCGGCTCACTTTGGGGCAGTCTAATGGTTAGAGAGTCGGACTCGTGACCAGAAGGTTGCCGGTTCGATTCCCAGGGCCGGCGGGTAACGACTGAGGTGCCCTTGAGCACGGCACCTTATCCCTACTTGCTCCCCAGGTGCTGCAGTGATAGCTGCCCACTGCTCCGGGTGTACATATGTTCACGACTTGCTGTGCGTGTGTTCACTACTCACTGGATGGGTTAAATGCAGAGGTCACATTTCGGGTATGGGTCACCATATCTGACTAATAGGTCACTTTCACTTCATTTTCACTTTCTAAGTACTCGCTCTCTTTCGGCTTCTAACCCTCCCCACTCTGGCTTTTCTGCAAAACAGGAAAATAACGCAAGAGAAGGACATCTAAATGAAGTCACGAAAACTCATGCCGAGCAAGATCAATTTCCACCAGGGTTGTCAAAGTACCAAGTTGATACTCCTACAGCCTGTTCACTTGAATAATTGCTTTAACAATAAACATAAGTTTGTGCTATGCTGAAATTTCACTGGTATTGGTATCGATTATTGAAATTTTGTTATCATGACAACCCATAACCACCACCAATTAAAGTGAGAACTAAAGCACCACGGACAGCCCTCGTGAAGAATCAACGGTTGGCGCCATTGTCAAAATAAGCAGCTAAAGAGATTGAGCATGTGTATTTGTATGTGTAAGAGGAGCTTAGAGCTAAAGATCGAAGTACAAGCAGCTGAACTTGAGCTTGTGAATCAAACCCCAGTCATTCTCATGCACCCCTGCCCACACCCGTGTGAGGGTTGGCCTACGTGCTGAGAGACAGGCGGTGTGGACGCTGCGCCAAGAGTCGCCGCTCAGCCCCATGACGAACGGATTTGATTTAGCCCTCTCAGCTAACCTGATCCATTTCTGCACGGCCGCATTAACCTAGCAAGGTGCAGAACTGCACACAGGCACCACTTATCCAATTAAAGGGATGTTCTCAGTTCAATGCAAGTTAAGGTTATTCGAGTTACTCCTGAGCATTAGTGGCACAATGCTTAATACCTCAGAAAAAATCTAGTTCTTAGCAGAAATGCACAGTTTGTATTTTTACTTTTGTAGGTGAAAACCTTTCTAGTTAACAATGTAATTTCTACGGCTGATGTTTTGTCAAGGTAAACAGTAGCTGTAATTGTTTGCTTCTTGTCTGTGGCAATTGGCATAAAGCCACAGTTGCTATCAATAGACCTTAATTTTCATTGAGCCTGGAACATTCCTTTCACACAGGGTATGTAACTGTGGTTCACCTAAACCTGCTGCACATTCACACATATGTATATACATATACATATATGCATGTGAAGACACAATAGCACTAAATAAAGTATGCACTGACCAACAGTAACCTGTGTCTCAGGAACATCTACTATTTAAAAGGCTAAAAATAAAAGTGGGTTAACGACAAACACGTGTTATTATGATTAGTATGGGGATGTAGGCAAGGGTCAGTCTTCAGAAACTAATGTGAAAGCCGGGTGGTCTTCACCGAAACCATCTTACAACTGCCATAAAACAACGAAACATTGCTCCCGAAAAAAAAAACTAAAACAAAACATGAAAAGTCTGGTTTACCAACAGAACAAAGCTCTATAGAGGCCTACTGTATATAGCAGTAAAGTTCTTTTACAGAAGTACTACAGGCTGTAAACCTCAGAGATCTGGTGGAAACATGAAAAGTGCGTATTCAAAGAAAAAGTGATTGGATAAGTCACAAGCTACAAACACCTGTAATCACATTAAATTTGACACTGAGAATTTACATATATAAATGTTATATAAAAATATGTTTTAGGTGAATACTGTCTTCTTATCTTACCTCACTAAATGTTGTTACACTTCAAACAAGAAAAACAATTGGCCACTGGACTACAAAATTGAACTTAATTTAAGATACAGTATATGCTCCGGAAAAAAGTATTTACATTTTGAGTAAATTAATAAATTATGTTTAGTTATTTTTAAGAAGACAAAATCTGTGGAATAATTCAGAATTAACAGTGAAATTCGGTAAACAGATGGGATTTATCTTTATCAATTTATCTGAAAGCAAAATCAAATTACTCATATTCAATATAAAAAATAAGCAAGTGAGAATGTTCTGAATCTGAATGACAGATGCTTTATTTTTGTAAACCTGCAAAGCTTTCGGAGGAACACTTCTGAGGACCCTTTAACTGGCATAGGTGCAGATTTTCATTATGAGACTGCGATGTTTAACAGAAGATAATTATGTAGTTCTGAATAGTTTATCTGCTAGACACTAGCCCTTTTCATACAGCAATGCTGGTAAATTACTGGTAAAGTCATTCTGGTAAATTTATGGTAAATACACAAATATGCTGTTCTCACGAGCAACAGCATTTGTCAATTTACGGGAAAGACAACATTCACACAGCTGTCTCGAAATACCAGTAATGTGATGTTATCAAGCTTCTTTATAAATATCTGCAATACAACCTGATGGACTTATGTTTGAAAATATGGTGGGGTGTGATTTTATATCCGAACGAACGCAGTGTTGTGTATGTTTGGATCATACATTTGCTCTTAACCCAAGTACACTGTGCCGTGCCGCTCTTGTGCGGTGTAGATGTAGACAGTTTACAGTAAATTTGTGTATTTACGGTAATAAAGATCCGCACATGCGTGAGGCGGCATGTCAAGAAGATTGAGGGAGAGAACAACCGGAGATGAGAAAACTGCTCCGCCTGCTTCTGTTCTTTATTTTTTTTGTTTGTTTGTTTCTGTGACTGAAGTTGGAGACCTTTTATGTTTTGTCGCTCAAATCTGCATGTATGCTGATGACATCCCAACTTTGCGTTACAACAGGGAGATAGAAAATGTAAAAAACTGACCTGAACTATATGAGGACAAATGCAGAGACGCAAGAAAAAAACTGTGGGCAGAAACAGTATTGTTCATATATACAGATAAACAGAAGGTGCGTGAGGGACGTGACCAGTTTGGCGAATACATGAGAAAGTGTTTGGCACTGTGTTTTGAACAACTGCAGTGCAGAAATGTGAAGAGATACAACAGCGCAGAGTGTGTGTGAGAGTGTTGTGATTGGCCCAAAGCAGTCAGTGCGTCATGCGTTGTACGTGCTCTTACCAGTAATCCTCAATTTTCATTCACACCGTGCCTCATACTGGTAATTTGCTGGTAATCTTACAACTCATATTACTGGTAAATTGGGAGTACTGATTTACCAGAAAGGTTCTCTCCACACACAATCTGTTAACTGCAATTTACCAGTAAAGACCGTATGTGTGAAAGGGCTTATAGACACATACTGCTACAAAAAGAAAACCACTAAAATGAAGAGAAAATGTCTTTTATTTCTGGTTTAATGCCTTGTCATGATGAAGTGCTGTTGAAAGTGGTAGGTTTTGAGTTCATGCCTGAGGATTAGGAGGGCTACTATTAGGAGGGCTGTTATAACACTTAGAGGAAGTTGGGTGTGAGAATAACAAAGTGTTTAACTTTGTTGTGAAGCAACGGGGTGAGGGCATGACGAGTCAAGACGAGTCTCAGCCACAAGCAACGTAGCACTGATTTTCTGATTTTGCAATCTTTCAATTCAATCTTTTCTTTAGTATGGCAAGACAAGGATTTTGAACTGAGTGGATATATGGAGCCAGTAGAGGAAGCACAGATACAAGTTTATAGGTGAGTTTGACTCCACTTTATACATGTGATGGCAGAATAAAACTTCCTGTCCACAAACTGCGTCCCAGTGTGGCCGTTGCATTCTAACCGGTAATGGCCAACTACATTTGGAATTTCACCAGAGTAAAAATAATTCACTCACAAAGCCCTTTACAGACAAACTGTGCAGACACTGCGGACAACCGAGGCGGTCTGAGTTCATTTCGAGTGTTCACATAGAAGCCAAAATTCTTGTGGACCGCCCAGAAACTAATAAAGTGTCGCCCGAGGCTTACAGAAACTATAAGCAACCAGTCAATGGAGGTCTCACGTGCATCATCTCAACTGTGTGAACTTTCTCTCCACTCGGTCACTCTCAGAAAATACAGCACTGGATTTTTTAGATAACTAGTCAACTTGTAAAAATGAGCAGTAGGTAAAGCCCTAACATGAGTACCAAAGCTAAACAACAAACAGGCCACACTCTCCTTATTCTGATTATTATCTTAATGTGTCTACTAGAGCAATTAGCATTACTACATTTATGCATTTGGCTGTGACTGTAAGTCAGATCCCTGGTAATTTACCTTATGACCTTCACGTTGCTAGCGCAATGCTCTATCAACTGAACTAAAGGAACACTTTGGTAGTCTGACTGTTAGAACAGTGTCCAACTGACTGCTTCTCATTGCCAGTAACTCCACCTAGTCACTGCAAATTTGAGCTCAGATGAAAAAGCCATTCATTGCCTATAACAGTCCACACTGGCAGCAAATGGTTAAGTGCCAATTACACAGTGTCCCAGATGAAAAGGAAGAATTGAAGTGTGATTGTTTTAGAAATATGGCCCATTATACAAGTCATCCTGTCACCACAAATCACCCAAAAGCTAGACATATTAAATAGAAAAAACGTACTTTTCTTTCTTCACTTTGACTTCTTCTTTTGGCCTGGTTAAAAGAAAGAAACACAAATGTTTTATTTTACATTACATGGTTTGAATGAATGGTTAAAAAATTATCATGGTTTACTCACAACACACAAAAAAGATTTTTTTAAACAAATACACAGCTCTTTTGTAGGTTTAGAGAGGTATAGTGGAGTCAACGCTGTCTCGGAATACTTATAGCCATGAGTCAAATGTACTACTTTTACTACTGTGGCCTTTTCTAAAGCTTAAGAGATGTATTCACAGTGAACTTGTTAAATAAAAAAAGAGCTGTGTGGAGATGCTTTAACAATTATGCTGTTATGTTTGGAACTTATTCAATTCAATTCAATTCAATTCAATTCAATTCAATTCAATTCAATTCAATTCAACTTCTGCTAGGTTAAAACATGTGGATAATTTTTAGCTGAACTACTCCTTAAAAATTTGCATAATCTTTATAATAATTTTATTAGACTTACCTGCATTCACACCTGGTGTGTTCTGTGAAACTCAGTTGAAAATTGTGTTGTGATACTCTCTGTTTAACCCGTAATACCTACAAATATGTACAAAAGAAGCACATTGAGCATGCTGTGTGTAAGTGCGTCATGTATTACAAAAAACCCAATGACCTTAAACACAGTGTAAAATATTCCATTTAACAGCATAGATCAGATTTGTTACATTTGTTTTCCTTTTCCCCCACCCTTGTTAAGATCAGACCTTGACTGTGGCCAAGAGTAACATCAACCACATGAACGCAGTAAACACAGTGTGGAGCAGTAAACAACATAGCTAGCATGCCAGTTAATACCGCCTCACTCTCCCCATGCTGGGCAAGTATGAAGTCATAGCAAGCAGGGTAAAGGATTGTGTGCGCTGGATTGAACTGGTCTCACCTCCATGGTGACGTTACGTGTCTCTGTAGGGATGCACTCGAGCGCCTCATCGTTGCAGCAGCCTGCACAACGCGTTAGAACCACGCAGGATGGGATGTATGTGTGCTCGATCTCGTCAGGATACTCTTGAATGATGTTCACCAGCACCTCTCGTGTTTTACACGCGCTTTTTTTGTACACGTCCATGAAGGGAATTACTGAAGAAGATGAAAACAGAGAATGCACAGTCATTATAATATCAAATTACTCATTGGTAATACATGTTAATACATTTTCTTACTATTGACCTTATTGCTCAACCATCCAAGCATCCTACATCTCTGATCTGTGGCTTATTCTGCTCATCAGAGACTTAACATTCTCATCAAGAAAAAGGCATGTGACACATGTTGAGGCGCATATGTCCTCCGCACTCCACCCTAATCTGTGCAACTTCCTAGCTGGTTTCCCATCCCTCTATGTGACCCTAGTGCCTCATGACCTGCAGGCTGCCAGGGAAAACTGTGACCTCAGGCAGCATGGCGCCAGGCTTCACTGCAGACACCTGACCTCTATAAGAAGCCCACCTGGCATGAGAGGTCCCGGCCCTCATGTAGAGCCACCCATGAATCTTTAGCAAGGAGCATAGACTGTTTTGATTACATATACCTCTTAACCAATTAGATTTAAACTAACTGCTTCGATTGAGTATCTCATAGTATCAATACTGACTTAGCGCTATTCAATATAATGACATAAGACCTCTATGTTCATTGGGAGACTTTGAGAATTAAAGCAGATGGTATGTAAAAATAACAATACACATTCTCCCATAAACGCAACGAGACTCTGTATAAACAATCAAAGTTGACCAGGTCCACTGCTGACAAATAATTGTGACCTTGAGGACAAATTGGGAATACATCAGCCAGTGTCTTTGTTAATAAACAAACATGGCCATGGTCAAAGACTCCACTCAAGGTTGCTTGAGGGTAGAAAAAATGATTCACATTGACTATCCTTAGTTAAAGTGGAAAACATAATCTTTCTTATAACTCAATATGTCAAATATTTGTGTAAATTTAAACCTAACCTGATTGAATGAGAAGAAAACATGTTGTGTAAAAATAGAATCAAAATAAATATCCATGTTTAAAAAAACCTTTAATGGAATATGTAAAGTACAATTGGCCTACTGCCTATTGCTCATGCCTCGGAATTTGGCACCCATTATGGTTTAATTTTGACTTGAGAATGACATTGCATATACATCCTCCAGGTGGCACTATAGTATCAACCCCATGTCAATTAGCTTTACCATAGGAAATCACATCACATCTTACAGTCTCATAATAACATCATATCAACATTTAGGTAAAGTGCCCAGGTAAAGAGACTTACCATCATTTTTGCTCTTCCCTCCCTCTTTGGGTATGTAGGCAGCCTGTCAGAACAAAGAAGTAACAGTTTTAAGTGACAGACGATGCATATATTTTACCAATGATAGGCCCTATTTGTAGTTTTGCTACAATAAGTATAGATTTACCATAATATCAAATGGGACATTTATTATAATTAGTAGCTATAGGCTATTAAAATAAATCTAATAATATATTTAATAATATAATGAAATTATATTTGATAATATAATAATATATAAAAAATATAAATTCTTGCATGGTTAATTTTTATGAAGACAAACAACCTTTAAAATTTGAAAACTCCTGAACGGACCTTGTAAAGTAATCCCATTATAGGCTATTATCTTGATAGCGCATTTCGTTGATATGCTTTCCTGTTAGCTCAGTGGTTAACAATGCCAAAGTCATGGGTTCGACCCCAGGGATTGCACCAGTGTTGGGCAAGTTACTCTGAAAAAGTAAATAATTACTAGTTACTAATTACATATTTAATCAGATAACTATACAAATTACTCTCTCCAAAAAGTATTTAATTACTTATTACAAATTACTTTCTATATCCTATATCAACCTTGATTAGATACGTGATTCAAGGATAGACATGAAACAGCTCTTTCAATTCATTGAAATAAAAAATACAATATAAAACTACATAAAGTAGTATTATTAACTGACCAAAGTATTACAAATGTGAGAATTATACATTAAAGCATGGATTTTAAAGTTAGACTTTGAATTTTGATGTCAATTCCACTATTGCACACACATATATTACACACAGTATTTAGTTTAATTACATCAGAAGTAACCTAACTGTAACTAAATTACAGAAAAATAAGAGTAATCCCTTACTTTACTTTTCAAGGGAAAAGTAATAAATTACAGTAACCAATTACTTGGTAACTAGTTACACCCAACACTGGATTGCACATACTCAGAAACAAAATTTATAGTGTAATGCAATGTAAATCGCTGCGTCTGCCAAACGCGTAAATGTTCATATTTTAAAGTCGTTTAAAATGTTTTACCATTTCAATAAAGCAGTTTAAGTAATTATTGAGTGTTATATTATTGAGTGTCATATTTTAAATCTTCGTAAGAGAGTCATAAAGGGAGGTGTCATTGAAAGAGCTACAGGCCGCAGAGAGCCAATGATTCTTCGGCTTGCTTTTTTTCCGCCTCCAGATTAGTATAGTCTCGCTGGTGGAGGAGAGCGCGTGTACTGCAGGTGCTAGACTGGCGCAATAGCTCTCGGTGTTGCTTGAGAATCTCGCCAGTAAAATCCCAGAAGCAGGCCGTCTGCTTTGAATATATCCCACAACTCTTAATATTAATAACCCAACATTAGGACAGCGAAGGTGAATTGACAAACACTCAAACGATAAAAAATGATAAACGGTCATTTTTCAGACAATGGTGTTCCGCGTCATCAAGCCTATGCACGCATGCTGCCGCATCATTATTCAAGTAAATGAATTAATTCATCTGCAGACAAAGAAATGTGTGCCTTCAGGTAAAACCGTGTCATTATTATTGTAAGAAAAGCCGGTTGTTGTATTTTACGATTTAAGGGATTGCAATAAAAGCAATAGCATGTCAATTTTATGGCCATTTCTGGTTTAATAAGTAAATTCCGTTCAGATTGATTGAGCAGCACAGGACAATATTGCCATTACAGCACGTAATGCATTTAACATTGTAATAGGCCGAAGAAATTAGTAGTCATAAACCTAACCATAGACATTGCATAATAAAGATCAATTTAATAAATCTCAGTTTAATTTTAATGTAGCAACCGGTCGATTTTTTACATCACTACCACTTTTATTGTTGGCTATTCCTGGTAGTAGCCTATAACTTCATGCATAGATTAGTCTGGAGACACGTTACAAGGTACAGTTCAGTATTCGCCGTTAAAGTGTCTTAAAACTTCAACAACTCGTAAAGCTGTGTGAAACTTTATCCCCCTTAACTAGTGTAACTGGTGCAAGAGCATTGGAGAAACCGTGACCGGTGGCTTAAATGCATTTCTCGTGCTTCTCGTATTGGTGTGTAGGCTACCTGACCTCGGTTTGAGAGTAATTTGCACATTAATGAAAAACTAACGAACTTTTCCTATGAATTTTCTGATCTTATTTCCAGTCCACCCCCCAAATGAAACACAGCGCTTACCTTTACAGCAAAGAGATGAAGGAGTGCCGCAAAAAATAATTGTACCAGATAAACAACAAAGTTCATGATTGTGAATTCCAGTTGTGTGTTGCGGTGAGGGTTACAGAACAATCTGGATGTTTTGGGCTCTAAAAACAAATTAAAATGTGAACCAGTTGAATATGAATGATCCTTGATATATCTTGGGTCAAAGTAACAATCCCATTCTGTCCTTCAAGACCGAAGCATCTGCGTTAAATCCACTAAAATCAACTTCTTGAATGTCTCTTCTTCCCCGAGGATATATAATAAAATAAAACAACAAAAAAGTTAAACAAATATGGAAATCCACACTATAGGCTATTGGTTCCCCGCGTACTCTGTATTTAAAATCCACAATTTAACCGAGAGAAAATGTTTAAACCACGTTAGGATGCAAAAAAAGCTAAACAAAAGTTTAGTAGACTTCCAAGAGCGAACCTCCACTTTGTACGCTTTGAAACCAGGGCCAGCGAACGGATTTTGCGCCTATGATTATCATCAAGCGCTAACGTGATCGAATGGCAATCCTTGGTTTCACTGTATCAGACTTTGACTTTTTTCCTCGTCTTATTTCCGCAATTGTTTTGTCTTTCGTTGATCCATATCGCAGTGAATGTGATAGCACGTAATGAGGAGGTCTTGTCACTGCGCTCGCTCTATCTTTCAGCGCGTCTGCTGTTCAGTGCTGGAGATCTTGAGAGAGTCAGCACACAGGCGGCGAGCGCGCTTATTGGCCAAGATGTCGAAATACAACTGCACTGTCCAATGCGGGAAGTCTCATTCAATGACAGTAGATGAAGGTGGGAAATGACATGTATGTTGCACATTAAGTGTGGTTGGAACTTAATAGATTTGTCATAAAGGATAATTTACATTAACTATTTTCAAAGCTGCTTTCACTCTTCAATCATTTTCAATTATTTATTTATCATCCTCTTACAATCTGTAAAAACATTCTTTGCTACAAGAACGCTGTGGATGTTAAAGGTCCCTAATGGAATCAAAGTGCCTGACAAAGACCCTTAAAGGAATCTTCGTGTGTAATTCAAAGTGTGTACTTAAAAGAAGACTATGCCCCCTTCGGCTGTAATGATGGTTAATTCTTGTTAACCGTTGTTATTTTGTGTTGAGTATATAGCCTGCCTCAGACTTCAGGAAACCTGCCTGTGTTTTTCAGGACTACTTATGTTAGTGTTAAAAAAAATAACCTGGTAATGTTCTTGTTTATTCTTTTTTAATCATGACTGCTATATGCAATAAAAATACAATATCAAAATCCCTTTAATAAACACAAACTTGACTTCCACAATAATATTTATTAATATTTTCTAATGTTACAGGTTCACATGCATTATGAGTGATGTGTACCCTGTTTGTGCTGATAAAAAAAAGTGTACAGAAATTAAAACGTTTTATTTGTTCAAATGTGCCTGTCACTCAAACACTCAGAGGTCACAGATACCTGACATTGGCAGGCATATTGTTTTTTGAAGCCCACAAAAAAAATCAATGCTTGGGTACATAGATGAAATAACATTTGAGCTGATGTTTACTCCCCTGGGGGCAGAAGGAAGTATTAGGGGGTAATATTGAGGCTTCCAAGTTCCCATGAGTACAAGCTGCTGAGAAAACGTAGTCGAAACGAAAACCAGTCTGTTGGTACGTGAATAATCAAGGATGGCGCCCCAGTAAATGGGAGATTTAAAGGTAGCTTCATTTCCCTTCAAAATCAGTATGACCTCTCTCACACACACATGCACACACGCAAACACGCACACACATTCTCATTGCCCATGTTCTCTGACACAGAGATGGGTCACGGCCTTCTCTCCCACAGTTCTCCAAGTCAGGCACTTTATTCTGTGACTATGGTTGCCAACCACTTAAACTCTCCTTGTCCTCTTTATGTTCTGTCTTTATCCTCACTGACTTCATTCTCAAGTGATACGATTACAAGGGTGGGTAACCACTTGATTTTTCTCTTTGCTATACTTTTTGAGTAGCAGAGCAAAATCTGTTGAACTAGTAAATCATGAACTCCTGCTTTGGTTAGATAACATTAACCACATGTTTATTGATAATTCTAAATTTAGACAAAAATGAACAGTTTCATATAATGAATTGCCTGTTAGTAAAACTTTATTAAGGCCATACACCAGATAAAAATAAAAAGAGCTCTGAAAGACAACTGTCTATCACTCTTTCACTCTTTCTAACCACTAACAAGATTCGTTTACAGAGTTTGAAAGATAATAATTGTATTCATCTGTTTGTTCAAATTGATCATTCCTTGTTTCACCAGGCATACTCTTTTATTTCTTTTACCCATAGAGGGCACTGTACAGACACTACCTCACACATTAGCATCAAATCACACTGACGACCTAAATAAATCACATTTGTATTAAAAACAAGTGCTGAACAAAGTAAGAAAAACTGTGAAGTGTTTTATGTAAATTACTGTATATACATTATGTCTCTGTTTTTCTCATTATAACTATACAATATGCAATTCAACTTATCATGTACCACTATGTTAAAAATGAATTGAATAACTAAACTGACAAATATAACACCATGTTCAAGGTTAACATTGTCATTGTGTATATAACAGAACATCAATCAAGTGAATGCTCTATTACCTACAATAGTAATGCATTTATCTTTTTGTTTTAAGATTTGTCTGTGAAGGTATACACATAATAGCTGTAAAGGTATGCATATGATAGTCTGAATTCATTAGGGTCTTTACTACTGTATCTTTGCACACTTAGGGGGGAAATATTTCTCAGTTTACCATACAATCATTTGAACTTAGTTAAACTGCACACAACCATGTTTGGAGTCAGGTTCAAGTCAAGGACATTAATCCTTCAGTTCTTAAAACACACATTTGGCAGTGTGCTTTTGGACAGTGTCATCTAGAAAGCAATAATTCTGAAAGCAAACTTTTGATTCTGGTACCACAACACTCACTTCCCCTTGGCATTCAATGTTTCCCTCCATGCAGTTCAGGTTTTTGGCATGCGCGTGTAATTAATGTCAAACAATGAGCAGTCTGTTGGCAGCCTGTCTGGTCAGTGGCTTCTTTGCTTGGTCATTCATTTGGGGAGTCTGGGTGGTCTGATTTGGTTAAAGTTTAGTCATTTCTGTAAACTAACAGAATGTTTAAGTTTTTTTAAGATGCTGTATACAAATATATTATAATTTATATATATATAATAACCACTTTAACTTGAACTTGTTAGATTAAAAAAAATCACTATTAAGAAAAATGAGGGAAAATAGAGGATGTAGTCCTAGAAATGATTTAGTTGTTCATGCCTAGTGTACATCACTTGCGTTTTACTGCATGCGTTAGACTTTAAAGTTAGGGTGTGGATCTGTATCTGTGTCATGGTTACATTGTCCACGGCCTTGAACTGAAGGCTTATGCTTTAGTCTCCTGCTTTATTACATTAGTGATCTTTGCATTGAGTGCCTCATCCCAGCCAAGGTCTGTCCCCCATGTTTATCTGTCACCTTGTCCAATAGTCTAAGTCTGAGTGTATTATGTCTTTGTAAAGGCTCTGGTAGTTTCCGACACAGAGTGGAGGACACACATAGATTCACACCATGAATGTCCACAAGCTTATAAATGCACAGTTGCCCTCCAAATAAAAACAAACATAAAATAAAATTAAGTGAAATTGGTACAGATATCAACGGGGGATTATTTTGCACAATCTTCCTTGTTCACTTGGGACTGCACCTACGCCCCTTCGACTCTTCTTAACGCTTTATCTACCAACCCACCAACTCCACTGCTTAATCCCACAGGCCTGCTGGTCTTCTTTAAGACATCTCACATGCTTTCTTTGAAAATATTTAGTCTGGGCCCCGTGTCCAAGGGAGTCACAACATGAGCAGCAGCAGATCAAGACAGAGCTTGCACATGCAGATGCATTGCATAAGAGTGGATCTGAAGAAAGTCTAAGGAAGACATAAGGACACAAGGGTTAGGACAGAGATTGGAAAGCTCCTTGGGCGATAAAATGACATGAACAGGGAGACTGCTTTTCACTGCTATAGCCTTCTATAGCGTGGGACTTAATTGAAGAACAGCATGCAGGTTCATGTGCAGCGAGAAAGCCTCCCCAGCTTCTGCTGATGTCAGGAGCTTGTTAACATAGGACCAGAGAAATTTAATGAGCCCTGTCAGCATCAGCCCCCACACTAAAGACACACAGGCCTGTTTGTGTATATTGTTTGAATTATACAGCTGTAAGGCAAAAGTTTCTTGATAACTTTCTTCTACTCTGGTTATTGCTTGGTGATCAGCCTTTAATGTCCGTCAGAGGTCATCTTGAGCTCTTTCTCTGTCTTGAAACTGACTGTGGAGATGATCTTCCAGTTGAAAAAGAACAATAGAAACTAACGTATTTAATGGCTATATTGATTTTAACTATAATGTCCTCTCTTGGTCTGTATTGGTCATGTGTTGGATCCAGTTGGTGGGATGTTATCTAGTGGATGGGAACCAACAGAACACCATGAAATCCTACTGGAATAAGGCCCAAAACACACTACATAAAGGAGTTCTATTACGGTTTTAATAGTAAACAGCTGATCATGATAAAAAAAAATTCTGCAGGGTCAAATAAACTCCCAGCTCACATAATTAAAAATAATAATAGTAATATAATTAATAATCAATATAGGTAATACGGTTTGGAAATTTAGTTTTACGTTTTGGTAACCCGCTTTGGAGGATTTCGAGTAAGATAACCTATAGCGCTTATATACATCTGAGGAAAATTATGAAATATTTTATTGCATTATTTTCTTTATTTCTATACTGTTTTTCCTGTTTTACTGCCTGTACTAATACGTATTTACTGGTGAACTTACATTTGAAATAAAAATTCATAAATTGCAAAGAAAATTGCTTTACTTAACTGCCACTCATGAAGAAAATGCATCATATTCTATCTGACCGTCAGAATGACGAACTGGAAAAAAGGGAGGTGGAAGGAGTGAAGAGAGGAAACAGTGCAGGTGTAACAGCATGCAAGGGTTGCATGCAAACCACACAAAGAAAGAGATTTGAGAAAAAGAGGCAGACTTTTGCTTAACTAAGTGTCAGCAGCTTTGTCAGGTTAAACCATAAGCCTGTGCAAATGTGTAAGTGTACAGATTTGTTGACGCACACGATTTGGGAACTGCTTAGTAGTGCTGTTAAACAAATATTTTATTGTCTGATGCTGTGGCCACTTGAGAGATTTGTAGAGTGGTTAGGATTTGACGAAAAATCATGCTGTGAAGAACTCTTCATAAGTCAGGTTGAGTAGCTTTGGAATATGGCCTAGTTAGAAGTGAGGCAAGTAATAGACACTAAGTAAAGAAGGATTAGATTAGAAAATTATACAGAAACATACATTATTAATAACATGTGGAAAATCTGGGATGTTCAGAATCAAATTTCATAGTCAGACTTGCAACGAATCATGGTGAGTGCAAATAATTTCAAGTATGCAAACAGAAACATTCAGAAAAACGTATCACATTGCTTGATTTTAGTTTACCCCTGCCATTGAGATGTACATTTAACCCTGTAGAAGCTACAAATAATTATGTCTTTCTGTAAATACATTTCTTGAGGTTCAGTGGTACTACACAACCACTATTGAAATAAAACTGCATATTTCATGTCTGTGACTGTGTGCAATGGAGCATTAAAGGAGCCGTATGTAACACTGACACCTAGCGGTTGAGCTTAGTATCGAAGACCAAATTCAAAATATTGGCCATGGGTTTTCCCCGACCCTTAAAGGAGTGTAATGGAATCTCTCACACTGTACGTTTATCTGATAATTTACACGTTTGCAGTGGTTTTGTTGTTTGCAAATATAACTCAATCAGCAGTTCGTTTCAGAGGTTGCGTCCTCCGGAGGTCACATTTACAGGCCATATTGCTGTCTCATTTAAATAACCAAAATAAAATTGTATATTACTCCTCGTAAGTCGTAAAATAATATAGTAATTCTTTCTAAGTTTGCCACGTAATAGTACTGGAAAGGATGGAATCTGCTATCTCTGACCCTGCTATCTCATTTGTTTGCTGCAATATGCTGGGTTTGTTGCCAACTGGCAACCGAGCTGTCGAAATACACTAGTGGTAGATCGTCAGTGGGTGGGGTCACACGGACCAAAACAAAAACAGACATTCCGGCACGGAACGCACGTTTCAGAGTGGAATAACTGGCTATAGCATTGTTTTTTGCACAAACCAATATATGAACTTGAGCATGTTTCCTAAATGTCTACGAACATATTACAGTATTGTTTAAATTTAATACAGTAAAATTCTTACATACAGTTCCTTTAACCAAACCTTCTAGCTGTTGGCAAACTCTGGCAACAATACAGTTGCTATAGGGGATCTACTGAATAAAGAAGAACAATTTATTCAGGACACAAAAGGGAGAGGGAATAAGCCTTTAAGCCTGTAGAGGCTATACTGCCTATTGGTAGAGTTCGCCCTGCTCCTTTAGGATTGTGGAAAGTCGTCACTTGTGCATAAAACTGGGTGGGGCCAATGCCAGAGAAATTCTTTGAAAGATGTTATATAACTTTATGTTGTAATTAAGGGAATTAAATCATCATGTGCCTCCCAGACTTTAGTTTTGCATTCCATTTAAAATGTTGAATTTAACATCATTATGTTTGGCTTTTCATGATGTGCCCTTTAAGACTTTAAACTAACACCAAGTTATATGTAAACAAACACTTTGTCTGTATATACTACATATTATGGATATTTAAACATAGCAAATCTGATGAAGACACTTAACAGCTGCAACATTAACTATGTGTGTTACTTACGAGTGCTATATTCCCATATCACATGTCCCCTGTTGCAATATTTCTCCTTAATGGCCACATAAAATAGCACAGAAAGCATCATAGTAAATGTTGACTCTCTATTTGGCCTAGAAACATTTAGCAATGAATTTGGCTCTAAAATAATTATAAAAAAATTCAAGGAATTTAAATTACAGATATTAAAAGTTAAATTGTGTAATTTAAACAACATTAGTAACGCAAAAAAAATAATTGCAAAACTATTAGGGGCCTTAAATGTGTTTCCCCAACTTCCCCAGCAAAAAAGTCCCCCGCCAATGTTGCTGTGTTGAGCTGGTCAGAACGCTCAAACAAATATAAGCAATGTTCTGAAAAAGTGTCACAGTTTTAACGAATCAGTCTATAAAAGGTTTACTTTGCATTTAAAATTAGGACAGAGCATAATACTTTAACATCTTAACCGTCACAGACTTAAGGCTACAATCTGTAACTTGTTTTATAAAGCAAGTACTCAACAATCATTTTTGAAAACTGTCTCCTTATCTTACACCAATTTACCATGGTAAGCTTATAATAATAACAGTGGCAGGGTTTCACTAAAACCTAAGCTGCGGCTGAATTCGCTCAAAAGTAGTGAACAAATGTAGGGAATGAGTTTTTTACTCAGAATTCGGACAACACTACAAAATGGCGGACACCCGATATAGTGCACTATATAGGAGATAGGGGGCGAATTCAGACACAGCTCTAGGATATGGTCAAATTTCCTCTGGCCATACAACAATGACATTCCAAAGTAATAGAACCATAAATTATACCACATCATATCTAAACAAAGACGTGTACAAGAATCCACGAACATGCACAGAGACTCAGAAAACAAACCCTACCCTCATATCGTTTAAAGTGTGCTTTTTAAAGCTCTAATTTCTGCAGCAAAAGGGTGACTCCAACAAAATATCTACTAAACCATCTGCCATTTATACTGTGTGTGACAATCGCTTCAAACCCACAGCCAGATGCTGTCATAACGACTACGTTAATCGGGTACGAGCCTCAAATATAGGCCAAACATTAAATGAAATTAACAGCAAACAGGATTAAATTTAAAACATGTCTTACCTTGTCGCTGTGCAGTTCATTGCATAAGTAGCGGCGAGGTTGAAGCAGTGCAAAATCTGTGACATTCAAATGAAAACAGGTAATCCAAAAAGACACACGGATATTTAGTGCAATGAACTGCTAATTTTTGAGTTATCTACAGATAACATTACAAATTGTCACAGTCACGTTCTTTTCCCATGCCTGTTTCGCCTGTGTTTTTCCCCAAGGACTCCAATTCCCATCATCCTCTGCACTCCCTCAGCTGTCTCTCATCAGCCATCACCCTCATCATCAGGACTGTACTGTATATATACTCACTCTGTTCTCCCTTTCATTGTCTAGTCTCTGTTGTAATACGCTGTTGTTTACCTGTGCCTGACGTGGTCTCTTGTTTAGTGAATGTTATAATTATTATTATTTTGGAAATCTCTGTGTCTGGACTCTGTGGGACAGCCCATGAAAGAAGACTAGACCTCCAAAACATGGATTATTTCGGCTTCACCTCTCCAGAGGACATTTTCCAATACCAGCTGTGCCAAGACGGCCGTCCTCTGGAGATATGTGGAGGACTTCATTGAGTTAAGCCATCAGGTGAGTTTGGAAGACCGCTTGCTCAATGTGTGCTTTTTGATTGGACTGGATGATGTCTCTCTCCATGGTCTGTCCCCTGAGCTCCGGGAGTGGCCACTGGAGGAGATTATAAAAAAAAACTCTGGTTCAACATGGCTCTCATTTTTTTGTAGAAGCGGACATGCCAGATAAAATTGATCATCATCCGGTCCCATTCACCTGCCCGTTGAGCACGCCAGCTCACCCTAACATCACAGCGAGGTCCTCCACAAAGCCTCACCACCATACTAAATGGCATGGACGCCATAAGGTTATGGGTTCGATCCCAGGGGATCGCACATAATCAGAAACAAATGTATAGTACAAAGCAGTGTAAGTTGCTTAGGAAAAAAGCATCTGCCAAATGCTAAATGTAAATGAATGAGTGTTGTTTTTACACTCTAAAATACATATGCTTCTGACGCCCGAACAAAAAAAATATACAGCAGTATAAAATATTTTGATTATCTTTAATATGCATCATTATGCACATGTTGTTTCCACTGGTTTGTCTGAATGCTAGGGTATGGAAACTGCCATACTCTGCCATACGCAAACGCCGGTCCTGAATAATAATAATCAAACAAAAGCAGTGATAGAGAGGAAATAGTTACAGATTGCAGCTTTATTCAGTGGCTTTTTAATTAAGCTCAGGAACAGACAACAATCCAGTAAAGTGCTTTAAATTTATCTCAAATGTATAGCTCACAATCCACAAGAATTTTATGAAAATAAAAAGGTTCTGTAGACCCCCTGTTTAAGGTCTAACAGCCGCCATAAATTCACCATGTAAACTGGATTAAGCCAAGTTCCCAGCAATAAGAGCACAGATGGTCTCATGGTATACCCAGTGCATACCACATGCCTGCTTTGGAACAGTCAGCCAGAATTTATTTTTCATGTAAATCACATCTAGAAATCAAGACATTTTTGTGAATGGAGAAAATGTAAACTGGTAATTTGAAATTCAGTGCTAATGTGTTACCACTTGACGTAGTAAATCCCCAAATTATCCTAGTTAAGTGAGCACATGTACTTCCCTTCCCAGTAGCCCAATAAAAAACTGCATTAATTTTCTAAATATTAAAACTAAGAAAGTCAAACTTTTCTTCTGCACAGGAAGACATAATAGACAATTGCAAACTAAATATACTGCAATTAAATATTAATAATGCAAGTGTGGGTAATGAAGGATAATCATGAAGGCTTATAATAAACCAAAAAGTAACGCATGGTTTCATGTCACATTGTTTTAATTTAAAAACATAAAAAACTGCAAGTTTAAAATTGGACTGAATCGGTGACGCATTAAATAATGTGATACTATGCCACAATTGTGAATTCTTAGATGTTTATGCGTCCTGTATGCATGATTTATATAAGCCAGTGCAAACTATTTGTAAAACAATAATAGACCCTGACTTTATATGTATCAAACATTTGGTTTGGCTCTAGTAAACATCTCATGGCTCCGGCAATGTGACTGCTGACACCAGCAATGTAAAATAACGTGAACATGTAGAAAAAGTTCCAGTTTTAAATGTATTTGTAATATTTAAGGTTCACTTTAGGTTGTGCGTTGTTTAAACATCTCAATACTCGGAGTTTAGCAAGGTCTGTATATTCCGTCACTACCTGATAACAATAGACCATACTGTAGAACACATAGCACATATTGTAACTGCATGAGTTGATCAGTCAATTCAGTCCATTGCTATCTGTAAATATGATATATTTAACTGCAATACAACAAACAGAAGACAAAACAACAGCACATCAGACAGAGCAGTGTAGACCGAACTGGATAACAGCTTTCTATTTCTATATTTCTGTACCACACAGTACCACACAGTCTATCCTACTTTATCTATGTATTATTGTATTTGTATTAGTTTTGGTTTGGTTTGTTAAAGTCTCTTGAATTTTCATGGTTTTAAGATGTAAACAGCCAATAATCCACCCGACAAAAGACTGTTCAAAAAGGCTGTTCAAACTCACTACCTAATCTGGCAAGTAATGGATACATTTAAGCAATTGGATGCACAGCTTTAGGCATGAGCATTTTAACTTTGATATCCAAATGATGTGAATATATATATTCACACATCTGCTAAGTCAAGAATTTTCATTGAAATTTGTGATAATTAAAAAAAAAAACTTGCCTATAAGCAGACACAACAACCTACGATTGACGATATTAGTAACCTTTTTAAATTAGTCATGTCACATTGTGACTGGTGTAGACACTGTGTTACTGTCACATTTATGTACAATGACAGATCTGCACTGATGAGGTTATCATCGACAACAGATTCATCTCTGCAAAGCAGAAGTGCCAAAGCAGAACCACATAAAGAAAATAACTCTGCATTAAGTTTAAAACAGAGATGGTGATAACGAGGCAAATAAAATGAATTTGTTTACATCAGAAAAGTTAAGATTTGTATTCACCCTGATGCCATTAAAAACCAGCACGTGACTCTTTCCTCTGTGGAACACCAAAGAAGATATTTGAATAAATGTCTGAGAAATTTGTGTCTGTACAATAGAAAGTCAGTAGGGTCCACTGTTGGTATTTCTTCAAAATACCTTCTTTTGTGTTCTGCAGAAGAAAATCCTACAGGTTTGGAATGACATGACGATTTGTTAATGCTAAGAAATTAACTATTAATTTAATGTTTTTTTTGGCATCTTGCATGTGAAAAATTGGAGTAAGGCATTTGATGAGAGAAACTTTTCTTGCACTTCAGTCCAAAAATGAAAGTTTTATGTCATTAGCCTTGAGTTTAGCACAGTCATCATATCTTTGTCCACAGTCCACAATCTCTTCTTCTCATGTGCCCGTCCTTCACACATCATGAATATGGACAAACCCATCCAAACATCTCACAATGGTTGGTAGAGATGGTCACACAGTCAAGCACTGTGGCAAACCATAATACAGCAAATGACAAACTGTCTGTCACGGACTGGCAGAAAGAAGAACCCAAGCGCAGGCAACGGCAGTGAAGGGGTTAACAGAAACGTTTAATAAACAATAACAGAAACAAAACACCCACGAGGGGGTAACAAGGACACGAGGCCAAAAACTGAAAACAAAACACTTCCCTCGGTGGGGCAAAAATAAAAGGACAAAATAAAACAACTATGACACAACGTCTACTAACAGGCACACAAGCACAATAAAACAATACAAAGGCACAGCAAAACTCACTAAGAGAGGACTGGGGCACGAACGGACACACAACACGACGTAGTACAATCCACGAGCACAAGACAAAGAAACAAGAGGGTATATATAGGGGAAGACAAACGAGGGATAACGACATGGGACAGGTGTGGGACATTAAACACTCAGGGAAACATAACTAGGAAACGAGAGGAATAGGGCCAATGACAAGACACTGGAGAGAACGTATATTATAGTCAAACGGACAATAATATGTTTCTCTCCACACATAACCAAAGACTTTGTCATTGCTCTGCTACAGGACCAAGAAAAACATGACTAAGGAAGCAGAGCCATGACACTGTCTGACAGACTCAAAACATTCCTCTCTGACCCATAATCGCATTAACTTAAAAGGAAGGTTAATGTTTGCACGCCACACTTAGCATGATGACTTTAGCTTAGCATGTGACAGCTTTTAGGAAAACACAGGTGGGACAACAAAGCCTTGTAATGTACCATTGTCCTATTCATTCAGAGCAGATTATGCAAACAGAATACTAGTCACTTGTCACCTGGATTTTCTCTTTTCTTTGAGCAAGATAAACCTAGATTTTCTTGAATAAATAAGTGTCTTTGCAGCTTATTGTGCAATGTTAGCAGATCAGTACTCAGCTTGCATTCAACTTAACAGCAGGAAGGGGCATGTTAGGATAGGATTTAAGGAATAATGGGAAAAGAAAAGGAGATAAGGAAGTGCTTCCCAACCACTCCATTAGACTTCATTCAAGTCTTCCATGTCCTTACAGATTTAACTCCTATTCTAGCAAGTCCTCCTTAATATTTGCGAAACCTATGGGAAAAAATAATCAATCAGAGATCATTAAACTACCTGCAGATCACTGGCAGATAGTAAAATAACAACAAAATATACTACATATTTACATCGAAGATATTTACCTAGCATGCACCCACGACACCACGGCAACCGGAGAGCAACATGGTCAAATTACGTAAAACACCTTAGCAACTGCACAGTAATGGCCTGGTAACTCAACAAAACAGCCTAGCATTATGGCAACAACATCAGTATGGGCAAAACACACTAATTTGTCAATTTGCACGATTGTCAGCTCTAATAAAACGTTGTCTTGAGCTGTCAGTGTAACCCTTGGAAAACCCTTGACCTCTACAATATGTAGGGTGTTAAGGCTAATACACAATCTCTAACACACCAAGAAAGTTTATCATCATTTTCTTCTACAGACTATGTGAACTAATGAACTAACAAGGGATTCTAAAAGTCATTATGGACTTTGTGTCAGTTCACACTTCAAGTCAGTAAGTCTCTAAATCCATTTACTTTCTCTCTCTTTGACAAAAGCCAGCTGCAATTGTGCCCCATGCTGTTCTTAAAACAATTGCTGTTTTTTGCCCTTCACTGTAAGTCTTGTGTATGTCCTACTACATTTACCAACATATTTAGCAGTGTTTGTAGCTTCACTACATTCTAATCTTAACTGTATAATAATAATAATACATTTATTTTATACATCGCCATTAAAAGTTTCTTTCTCAAAGCGCTGCACAAAAATCAAAACAATACATCACACATTAATAAAACAAAAATCAAAACATTACATCACACATTAATAAAACAGCTCAATTAAATACTATATAAAACAAAACAAAAAGATCCAGTCAAGTAAAAGCAGTGCTGAAATAAAATGTTTTAAGAAGAGATTTGAAAGTGGCTAGTGAGTTTGCCTCCCTGATGATTATCGGGAGAGAGTTCCAGATCTTGGGAGCATAAGCAGAAAATGCTCTATCACCCATGGAGCGGAGCCATGTCTTGGGAACATCTAAAAGACCATACTGAGAAGAGCATAGATTTTGACATGGTTTGTAAGGAATGAATAGATCAGACAGGTATTGAGGAGCCAGGTCATGCTATACTTACTATACTTAAGTCATGCAATGTCTTAAAAGGTAACATAAGGATTTTATCTTGCTATTTATTAGAAGTTAAACTACAATCCACATAGCCTCAGGTAGCTATTGTTATTCATATGAAGAGTATTTGACGGATATTTAAGTGTTTAAACCACTGTATTTAAAGTGGGCAAAGTCCTTGTAAATATATTACTTTGTATTTGAAAAATAAAACATTCGAATGTTACACAAATGCAGTACCATGTAGTGAGCAGTTTACAGTATACACTGTGAAGTATGCAACACACAGAATGTACAGCTGCTCCATTGTAAATGTAATCCTTTTGTAAATGCTGTTTATCGATTCGAAATGCTAGCCATTCCTTCCTAGAATCTTCCACAAATTAATCACTGGACAAATTAATATTTGGCCCTTATCGACAGACAAGCTCTGATAGCATCTACAAACAAACAGTGACATAAGGAGCAGGGGGCGTGTTACGTCCCTGTGGAAGTATTGGTGTTTGTTTGTCTCTTTGTTTCTTTTTCTCTCCATCTCTGCTTTCAATTCGCAGGTCCCGCCTATTGTTCTGCCATTGGTCCATTAAACAAGTCAATCTCCTGGCTGTAATAATGACATCATGGATCTCCGCCAATCGTCGGTCGAGTTCCGGTTTTAAAAGGACGCCAGAATGAACGCTTGGGAGGGTGGTTTTGGAGACAACAGACTGGTTTCTGGAGACGAAACAGCTATTGTTTTTGTCTTACGATTTGTCGTTACTGTTATGTAACTTTGGGGAGAGAAACTGAAGAGAGAGAGACGTCGCGCGACATACATTGTGCACACGTAGGTTTATACCAATTTTTGTATTAGTCGCACTAGTTAGGAGTGAGTGCCACCCCATGTATGTTTTGTGCGGGCTAGTAAGAACAGATTAGGTAGGGCGTTTATACGCTGAAGACCTGCTGTTTTTTATGTTCCTTTATTATGAGTTTAGGTTAGAGGGCATTTTCACTAGTTAGTTTTCCTGTTTTGTTGATTTCTTTGATTTGGCACCACTCTCGTTCTGTTTTCTCTCCTTGGTCTTGTGTATACTGTTTCTTCATTATTAATGACATTTTGTTATTCCTTATTAACTTATTATATTCACTATACTTTACTATTTACACATTTTGTTTAATAAATTGTTTAAATGTTATTCAGTGGTATCATTTGTGTCACCACCGCATACACACACACCCTCAGAATTCTTTCAATTTAAATGTTGCCACCTCAACCCCTAAGATTCCATCTGGGGTCGTAACAATTAATGGGGGCTCGTCCGGGATATTTAATTCCTGGATGTAGTTGAGTTTATTCTCCAGGGTGTGTGTTTTCCGGTGGCGTCTCACATTTTAGTAGAGTTTCGTTTTGATCGGTTGTCTGTGATCAGCTAGTTTGTATTGCATTGTGTGTAGTGTGACTGTGTGTGGTTCGGCGTCATGACACTGTTTAAATTGCAGGATATTATTGACAATCCTACTGTGGAACAGGTTGGTTTGTGCAGGAAACCAGAACTTATATTGTTAGCTGAACATTATAAAATTTCTCTGGGCAAACAAATGCGAAAACCTGAAATGAAAAGTGTTATTTTACAACGCTTGGTTGAATTAAATGTTCTGCTTGCGTCGGATGATAAGGCTGCTGAGACTGACGATATTGTTGACGCTAGTGTTTGGTTTAATAGTGCCGAGGAAGAGGTGGACGAACAGGGTAGTAATACTGGTGGTGAAGCGGAGACGGAGGTCAATGCTAAGCCCAGTTTGTCGCCCTTTGAGCCGTTCTCTCTTGGGTCCGTGGACTCGAGAATGGGGGCGCGGCTAAAAGTCCAGTTAACTCGCTTGCAGTTGGAGGCCCATGAGAAAGTCCAGACACGTACAGCTGAGATGAAGTTGCGTTTGGAAATACGCAAGCTTGAGATTGAGGCCGAGAAAGAGGTGAAGCTACGACAGCTTGAGTTAGAGGCAAGGAAGATTGCCACTGACTCAGCTGCGTAGCCGACTTCTGCACAGGTCTTCAATGTTTCCCCGCCAGTTAATCCATCCACTACCACATTTGACGTAAGCAGACAGATATCATTGGTACCACAATTTAGAGAATCTGAGGTAGATTCTTATTTTAGCGGTTTTGAACGTATTGCCTCCGCCCTTTGTTGGCCCAAAGAAACGTGGTCTATATCACTAAAGTGTAAATTGATTGGTAAAGCTCAAGAGGTTTGTTCTACACTCTCTTTGGAGGAAAGTTTAGAGTATGATTCGGTAAAGGCTGCTATTCTCCGAGCTTATGAACTGGTCCCGGAAGCCTATAGACAGAGGTTCCGAAACCATAAGAAAAGTTCTGCACAGACTTTTGTTGAGTTCGCTAGGGAGAAAGGAATCTTGTTTGATAAGTGGTGCATGGCGAACAAAACAAATAGTTTTGATTCGTTGAGAGAACTTATGTTACTAGAAGAATTCAAAGGGTGTTTGCCCGAACGTGTTGTGTGTACCTCAACGAACAAAAGGTAAATGTGTTGACCCAAGCTGCTGTTCTGGCTGACGAGTTTGTGCTTACGCATAAAAATGTGTTTTTCTCTACTCGCACGGAGAAGAGTTCTCCTGCATCGCCTCATACTCAGTCTGCTCATCCTAAGACAAATTCGTCCCAACCGAAAGACATTCGAGAGTGTTTTTACTGTCACAAGCCAGGGCATGTGATAGCTGACTGTTTCGCGTTAAAACGCAAACAAAATACCCAGCCTAAAAGTGTAGGGTTTGTAAAAACTGTTAATTCAACCCGTATAAGTGATGTCTGTATAGATGAGAGCTATCGACCATTTATCTTGAAAGGGTTAATTTCTTTAACTGGAAACGCTGGTGAACAAAAAGAGATAAGGATGTTAAGAGACACTGGTGCGCTGCAATCGTTTATTCTGGCTGATGTGTTGCCTTTCTCGGATGAAACGTTCTCTGGTTCAAGTGTAATCATACAGGGCATTGAGATGGGTTTCGTTAAAGCCCTGTTACACAGTATGCATTTGCAAAGTGAGTTATTTACCGGATTCGTAAGAGTTGCTGTGCGTCCTTGACTTCCTATTCAGGGCGTTGATTTTATTCTTGGCAATGACCTTGCTGGGGGTAAAATAATGCCGATATTGGAGGTGGTTAACAACCCAGATCTAAACTGTGACTCCACAGAGTTGTCTCATTCTCACTTGAAAGTTTTTCCTGCATGCGCCGTTACTCGTGCTCAGTCGCGAAAATGTGCTGATGTCATTGATTTGACCGACTCATTCTTGACCCCAATTCTGGCTGGCAAGGCTCCGGTAGATGTTGAGGTGTCTACGAAAAAGCAGCCCAGCTCAGAAAATTCACAATCAGTTGTGACCAATACAGATGAATTAAAGTTACCTATTTCTCGAGCACAAATTGTTGCTTCGCAGAGAAACGATAAATCTCTTACCCCATGTTTCGCTTCTACTGTCACTTCGGATCTTGTGATTGATAAAAAGAGTCGTTACTTTGTTGAAAATGAATTGTTGATGCGGAAATGGTGTTCTAATCCTGACCAAGACTTAGATTGGGATGTTGTGTATCAGGTTGTTGTTCCCTCACCTTTTCGACAGCATGTGTTGAGTTTAGCTCACGATCATCAGCTTGCTGGCCATCTTGGTATTACGAAAACCTATAACAGAATACTTAGACATTTCTTCTGGCCAGGGTTGAAGAAAGATGTTGCGCAATACTGTCGTACCTGTCATACCTGTCAGTTTGTAGGAAAGCCGAATCAGGTTATTCCTCCTGCCCCACTCGTTCCGATTCCGGTGGTTGGAGAACCATTTGAACACGTGATTGTGGATTGTGTTGGTCCCCTGCCGAAAACGAGATCAGGAAACCAATTTTTGCTGACTGTCATGTGCGTAGCTACCCGATTTCCAGAAGCTATCCCACTACAAAAAATTACCGCACCCGTCGTTGTTAAAGCTTTAGTCAAACATTTTTCCACGTTTGGTCTTCCAAAAGTCGTCCAATCAGATCAAGGAATGAACTTCCTATCGAACCTTTTCAAACAAGTTATGAAATCTCTTGCCATAACTCACCGTATTTCAAGTGCCTACCATCCGGAAAGCCAAGGCACACTTGAACGCTTCCATCAGACCCTTAAGTCAATGTTGCGTAAATACTGTATGGAGACAAGTAAGGATTGGGACGAAGGCATTCCCTTGGTGTTATTCGCGGTACGCGAGACTGTCCAAGAATCCCTTGGGTTTAGTCCCGCAGAACTTGTGTTCGGACACAGTGTTCGAGGTCCGCTAAAAGTGCTAAAAGAACAGATAATGTCTGTTGACTCGAGTCCGCAAACTAATATATTAGATTATGTTAGTAAGTTTCGTGATCGTTTACACAGTGCTTGTTCTCTTGCTAAAGATTCACTAGCTGCCGCACAGAAAGGCATGAAGCGAAGGTATGATCGCAAAGCGGTTGCCAGATCTTTCCAACCTGGAAATAGTGTGCTTGTGCTTTTACCTGTGTTGGGTTCAGCTCTGTCTGCACGGTTCTTTGGTCCCTATACTGTTGCAAAGAAAATGAGTGAAACTGATTATTTGATCCATACTCCCGACCGAAAACGTAAAACCCGAGTTTGCCACGTAAACATGTTAAAACCTTATTATGACCGAGAGAAGTCACCAGCCGAAGCTCCAGATCAGATTGCAGGGCCCGCTATTTCTTCTGTAGCTGTTACCACCGAAGTGTTGTTCTCTCCGGATATCTCAGGTGCTGATGAGGATGGTGTTGTTCTTCGAAATACTCCTCAGCAGGGCGCAAGACTGACGAACTCTGTAATATTAAACGATCTTCCATCATATCTTATCCATCTATCACTAGAGCAGAAATCTGACATTGTTCAACTAATTTCAGAATTTCCCTCTCTTTTCAGTGATGTTCCCATACAAACTAATGTTTTACAGCATGACATAAAAGTAGATGGTGCCCGTCCTATTAAACAACATGCTTATCGCGTAAATCAAAATAATAGATCAGTTATGCGACAAGAGGTAACTTACTTGTTGGAGAATGATTTGGCTAAACCAAGCTGCAGTCCTTGGAGCTCTCCATGCTTGCTTGTTCCCAAACCTGATGGTACATTCAGATTTTGCACCGATTACCGCAAGGTAAATGCAGTGACGTTGCCCGACAGCTATCCACTGCCTCGCATGGAAGACTGTATTGATAACGTTGGTTCAGCAAATTTCGTTTCTAAATTAGATATGTTAAAGGGTTATTGGCAAGTTCCACTTACACCCCGAGCTTCTGAAATTTCAGCTTTTGTCACTCCTGATAACTTTCTTCAATATACCACTATGCCGTTTGGTCTTCGTAAAGCACCTGCAACGTTTCAACGACTCGTAAATGTAGTACTATCAGATGTACCTAACTGTAGTGCTTACCTGGATGATCTTGTCATTTATTCAGTTAATTGGGTTAAGCATGTCCAGTCCCTAAAAACAGTGTTCGAACGACTAGACAAAGCTTCATTAACACTTAAATTAGCTAAGTGTGAATTTGGCCAAGCAACTGTTACCTACCTCGGTAAAGAGGTTGGACAGGGACAGGTTCGACCCGTCGAGGCTAAGGTCAAGGCCATTTCGGAATTTCCGGTCCCCATAACGCGACGTGAGTTGCGACGATTTTTAGGTATGGCTGGTTATTACCGCAGTTTTTGTAAGAATTTTTCTACAGTTGTTCACCCTCTCACTTCACTACTTAGTCCATCAAAACCGTTTGAGTGGTCTATGGATTGTCAGCATGCTTTTGAAAGTGTTAAAGCACTTCTCTGTACTGCACCTGTACTCGCAGCCCCAGATTGCGCCTTACCTTTTAAGTTAGAGGTTGATGCCAGTAAGGTTGGCGCAGGAGCGGTTCTGCTTCAGGAAGACAAAATTGGAATAGATCACCCTGTTAGTTATTTTTCCCGAATGTTTAACAAACATCAGTTTAATTACTCTATGATAGAGAAGGAAGCTTTAGCTCTGATACTTGCCTTACAACATTTCGAGGTTTATGTTGGTTCAAGTTATCTTCCCCTCCTCATCTTCACTGACCATAACCCTCTAGTTTTTCTGTCTCGCATGTACAATCAGAATCAGCGACTAATGCGGTGGTCTC
Organism: Triplophysa rosa; assembly: GCF_024868665.1. Taxonomy (NCBI): domain Eukaryota; kingdom Metazoa; phylum Chordata; class Actinopteri; order Cypriniformes; family Nemacheilidae; genus Triplophysa; species Triplophysa rosa. The sequence continues at coordinate 57,025 of NW_026634203.1, forward strand.
TGTTACTACAGAATTTTGATCTAGAAATTAAACATAAGAAAGGTACAGATAATGTCCTAGCTGATGCCCTTTCTAGAGTTTAAAGAGTAATTTTCTTTGTACTGTATGTGAGAACAACAGGTGTTTGTTCTTAAGGGGGGAAGTGTTACGTCCCTGTGGAAGTATTGGTGTTTGTTTGTCTCTTTGTTTCTTTTTCTCTCCATCTCTGCTGTCAATTCGCAGGTCCCGCCTATTGTTCTGCCATTGGTCCATTAAACAAGTCAATCTCCTGGCTGTAATAATGACATCATGGATCTCCGCCAATCGTCGGTCGAGTTCCGGTTTTAAAAGGACGCCGGAATGAACGCTTGGGAGGGTGGTTTTGGAGACAACAGACTGGTTTCTGGAGACGAAACAGCTATTGTTTTTGTCTTACGATATATCGTTACTGTTATGTAACTTTGGGGAGAGAAACTGAAGAGAGAGAGACGTCGCGCGACATACATTGTGCACACATAGGTTTATACCAATTTTTGTATTAGTCGCACTAGTTAGGAGTGAGTGCCACCCCATGTATGTTTTGTGCGGGCTAGTAAGAACAGATTAGGTAGGGCATTTATATGCTGAAGACCCGCTGTTTTTTTATGTTCCTTTATTATGAGTTTAGGTTAGAGGGCATTTTCACTAGTTAGTTTTCCTGTTTTGTTGATTTCTTTGATTTGGCACCACTCTCGTTCTGTTTTCTCTCCTTGGTCTTGTGTATATATTGCTTCTTCATTATTAATGACATTTTGTTATTCCTTATTAACTTATTATATTCACTATACTTTACTATTTACACATTTTGTTTAATAAATTGTTTAAATGTTATTCAGTGGTATCATTTGTGTCACCACCGCATACACACACACCCTCAGAATTCTTTCAATTTAAATGTTGCCACCTCAACCCCTAAGATTGCATCTGGGGTCGTAACAGGGTGTATTACAGAAAGATCGTAACTTGAAAATCTTATCCTATATGTTTGGTAACCATGGTAAATTTCAGTTAGAACCTCATTTAGGACAAAAGCCATTACAGAACAGCACTTCCAAAGTGCATGATCTTATTTTAACTACAGATAGGAAAGTATTACAGAAGCGTCTTAACTTGACAAATAATCTTCGTAACGGTCTTAACTTTAGGACAACCCCACAGCTGTCCTAACTTCAAAATTATTTAAAAACTTGAAACCGTTCACAATTGCGCTGTCCAACAATGGCATTACATTTATTAATAATTGTAAAGGAAGACCCGAGATGTTTAATGGAAGAAAGACTCTTGGAGGACCCTGTAGATGGGTTACAATTGGATGACAAAGCACTTATAAGTAACATTTTAGCATTGTGTTCGCGTTAGAGCTTGCTTGTTCCCCCTCCCATTTTCTTCATCTCCCTTGCCTGTAGGGCCGCTTTCTTTTTTGTTTTGCTTGCAAGGGTGGTAAACTTTTTCTTCACAGCCTCAGCTGTACGGTTAATACCGGACACTGCAGACACATGTCGTGGAACAGTCGATCAGCCAATGTAGAAGGAATTCACGAAGACTTGGGAGCCAGGTTTCAAGAGTTTTCAATCTTTATTTGCTCAAGCAAGCAAAGTGAGATGTTTCAAGTCATCTGAAAACCAAGTGTTTTCAGTCTACAGTTATAGTGAAACTTCTGAAAGGAGGTCCTTTCTAAAACCAATCAGGTAGATTCCCTGTTATCTCTTAATTTTATTAACCAATTGTCGTTTTTCTGCCACAAATAAATCCTAGGCAACAAGGTACGTATTCAGTGGGGGTGCATTCGCCATTACCTCATATTTAATAAAGTTGCATACAAGGTGACCTCATATGAAATTATTAAAAACTGCGGGACCATGTCTGCGTCTTATCTGTATACAAGATTACCACATATGAAATTATTAAAGACAGCTGAATCATGTCTGTATCCTATCTGTACACAAGGTCAGTGGAATGTACCTAGGTTTTTCGTGTCTGAACTTCTTGAACTTAGGCCTCAGACTTCTAGGGCCCAGAGACATTACTGGATTTTATATTGCTGCATAGTGCTCAAATGTGCTCTTAAACATGCTTAAAATGAAATAAAGTGCATACATGTGAACAATCATTGATTAGGTATACTGATTGTAATATTTAATCATCAAATCATCTTTATAATTCATTCGTATGTAATAATATTTGGTTAAATGTGATTTCAGATCATTCTACTTATACACTTATGTATACTAATGTTCCTATGAATACTTCTTAATACCGCTTAGGTATGTCTTTGTCTTTATCTATATAATAACTGTGGTGAATAACAGTGCCCAGTGTATGTAAAATATATCTAAATATGTCTTGTCTGTCCCCAAAATCACTCAGAAATTACACAATATATTCCCCCCTTTGGGGCTTGTTAAGAGTCCCACACATGATTAATTTCTGAAGAGGAATACATACTACAAAGTTAATGTGTGCAGACAAATAAAGGAAAAAGTCCCCAGATTTCATAAACACTAAAATACAGCTGTGCAGGGTGCTTTTCTGAATCTCATACAAATGTGTTTAAAACGAAGAGCAATACATAGTTAATAATGATCAAAAACAAAGACATATCATGAAATTCCTCCATACACATTATCGACAACTCTTGCCCACTCCCTGTTGTTGTCTTCGTCAGTGAGCGAGAGTGAAAACTTTCCAAATAGTATCTGCTTTGACTTTTCTACCAAACTTATTAAAGTTTCTATTTCCGCGGCACTAAAATGAAAAGCTTGCCGGTGTTGTGCCGAAATTTGTGACCTATCGAAATCTGTGATTAGAGGTCGCTGTTTCAGGATTTTTCACGCGAGAATGTGGTTCGTGCCCGTGCACATTGTTGTGAGCGCGACAGGGTAGTTTCTAAGGCCCTGTCCCAAATGGCGCACTCCGGTCTTGTGGACCTCCTCAGAGTCCACACTTGGTGACGTCAGGAAGTGCAGACCTACAGGGCACTAGGCACGAGTCCACAAGGGTACACGGGAGTGCATTTTGGGACAGACTTAAGGTCATCACACCGGAAAGAGTAAGCGGTGCTTTCTAATCACTCTCGCGGTACTTTGTTGTCTTTCGCTGATCAGTCTGCACAGCGCCGCGTGAAGTCGATCACACTTGTTGTCCCATTGCAGTATTTGGGACTGGAGCTGCCGTTTTAATTGTAATGTATTTCATATGTTGACATGCCACCCGATGTTTGTAATGCATTAATTTGTCATGACGTAAATGCAACTGCTTATGTATATTTATTTATTTGTATACATTATTCTTCTGTATACACTTCTTAATATGCATATATGTTGTTATTTAATATTTCTCTATAATAAAGAAGCTGTGTTGTTCAGCTTTACAGAGCCCAGAGACAACTAGATATAAATCTACAATAAAACATGGTTTACCTTAAGTAAGAAAATGCACTTCATTAAAAGTTTTTTATTCTTGAATAGCTGTCTTAATAGAAAATAAATAAGCAATGATGTGAATAAGTAACACATTTATTAATTAATTTTGAATTTTATCAAAACATACATTTAAAAATGTATCCGTCATGTTTACGTAAATGTCTGACATCGACGACACTCCTCCCATCCGTTCTGTGATTGGGCATTCGCAAGGATGACCATTGCCCCTGTGTCAGCACACTTGGCCACCTAAATCTGGAATCGTTTCTGGAATTTTTTACCACAACCGAGCAATTTCGGGTGCAATGCACAGTTTGTCCTGCGAGTGGCAGTAATGATGCTTGTGTGCCAAAAGGAAGAATACGCAAGCAAGACGCAAACAATGTCGACTCTGTGCGCATTCAGCGAGATTACATCTACATTATACAGGTAATGGAAACATTTTGTAAAAATATAATGAAAATGCATATCATTACACAAAATATTAAAATACTGACCTATATTTTCCGGTGTTGCGCATGTTCAATTCAATTCAATTCAATTTTATTTATATAGCGCTTTTCACAATGTGCATTGTTCCAAAGCAGCTTTACAGGAGCAAATAAGAAAAACACAGAAAGGTAAAACACAGCACAGTGCATGGTGTTTATAGACCAAGCAAGATCATTATAATAAATAATATCTAATAAATAAATGAATAAATAAATAAATAAATGCAGTCTCCCGGTGAGCAAGCCAACACTGCACTGCTCTGCTGTGGCGAGGAACCCAAACTCCAATGCTGAATAATGGAGAAAAAAAAACCTCGGGAGAAACCAGGCTCAGCCGGGAGGGCCAGATCTCCTCTGACGTGTCATGGCTGCACTCAGTGACCCCGACCAAAGCCACCGAGCAACGTCCACGAAGAACAGGGAGAGCCCACGAGCCGCGACCCAGGAAGCCCCACCCGCCGAAACCGTGCAGGTCCAACCCGGTCTCATTCCGCGATCAACAACAGACAACAGAGGAACAACCAGGGAAAAGTAGTAATGGCATAATTAACTTTATTCCTCTGTTGTCCGACATCGACCACAAAACAAGACCAACCAGACCAGATCCACACAGTCCCAACAAATGAAACGCCCCGAACCACAACCAACAAGCCCCCCCACTCCCCACAACACCCACCCAGCTACCTCCAATCAAAGTCACTGAGTGCAGCCATAACTTCAAACTGCTGTCGTGTGATGTAAGTTTAGCATTAAATACCAAGTATTGTAAATTTAGCATTTATGTGACAGGTAGTCCGTCTTTGCTCTCGGCTGGGGATGGAATTGTCTGAGCTGGGCCGGCCAGATGGTCGCCTTTTTCTTGGGTGGTGATGGAATTGCCTTGGATGGAGCTGGATGGTCAGTCAGTCCGCAGGCTCTCGCAGGAGGATGGCACGGGATTTTCAGATGTAGCTGGCGTAATCTCTAGTTGTGGATGGGCATATGACGTTCATCTGGGTCTGGCGGAATCTCTCCCTACCTCGGGATGGGCATCCCGAGGCGAGGGCAGAAACAGAAAGAGAATAATTAGCGTAGCTGCTGTTCATTAGCTATGTATTAGTGAATGCTTGGCTGAAAAGATGTGTCTTTAATCTAGATTTAAATTGGGAGAGTGTGTCTGACCCTCGAATAGTATCGGGGAGGCTATTCCAGAGTTTAGGTGCTACGTATGAGAAAGCTCTACCCCCTTTGGTGGATTTAGTTATTCTAGGTGTTATCAAAAGTCTGGAGTTTTGAGATCTTAGAGAGCGTGATGGGTTGTAGTGTGGTAGAAGCTCTGTTATGTAGGTAGGGGCTAAACCGTTTAAGGCTTTATAAGTAATTAAAAGAACTTTAAAGTCAATACGATACTTAATGGGTAACCAGTGAAGGGTTGATAACATTGGGGTTATGTGATCGTATTTTCTGGACCTGGTTAGAACTCTGGCAGCTGCATTCTGAACTAACTGTAGTTTGTTTATTGATGATGCAGGACAACCACTAAGCAGTGCATTACAGTAGTCAAGTCTTGAGGTCACAAATGCATGAATAAGCTTCTCTGCGTCAGCAACACATAAAATATTTCGCAATTTGGCAACATTTCTAAGGTGGAAGAAGGCTGTTTTTGTGACATTTGAGATGTGATTTTTAAATGACAGGTTGCTGTCTAATATAACGCCAAGGTCTTTAACTGTATTTGTTGGAGTAACAGTGCAGCCTTCAACTTGCAGGTCATAATCCGAAATATTCTGCTCACGTGTCTTTGGTCCGATAAGTAATATTTCTGTTTTATTAGAATTTAAAAGAAGGAAATTACAAGTCATCCAATGCTTTATATCGTCGATGCACTCTGCCAATTTGGATAGTTGGAAGGAATCATCTGGTCTTGATGAGATATATAGCTGAGTATCATCTGCATAACAGTGGAAGCTAATTCCATGTTTTCTAATAATGTTTCCAAGGGGCAGCATGTATATGGAGAATAGCAAGGGTCCTAAAACCGATCCCTGAGGTAATCCATAATTTACTTGCGTTAGATTTGATGATTCCCCATTTAAATGGACAAATTGATGTCTGTCTGATAAGTAAGATCTGAACCATTGTAGTGCCTGTCCCTGAATACCGGTATAATTGTGTAAGCGATCTAGAAGTATTTTATGGTCTACAGTATCGAACGCAGCACTAAGGTCGAGCAGGACTAGGAGTGAGATGTTACCTTTATCTGATGCTATAAGCAGGTCGTTTGTAATTTTAACGAGCGCAGTTTCAGTACTATGATGCGGTCTAAAGCCTGACTGGAATTTTTCGTGTATGTCATTATTTTGTAAGAAAGAGCACAACTGAGTGGACACTACTTTTTCTAGTATTTTAGACAGGTAAGGGAGATTTGAAATCGGTCTATAGTTTCCTAGTTCATTGGGGTCTAAGTTTGGTTTCTTGATAAGAGGCTTAATGACGGCCAGTTTAAAGGGTCCTGGGACATGGCCTAGATTAATTGACGAGTTGATAATGTTATAAATGGGCTCAATTGCAACGGGTAATAACTCTTTTAATAATTTAGTTGGTATGGGGTCTAATAAGCAAGTTGTAGGTTTAGATGTTGCAATAAGTTTAATTAAATCTTCCTGTTTTATAGGTGAAAAACACTGTAGCCTTTCTTTTGGGGCGATGGTTGGTACTAATTTATAGGACAGACTTGGAGGTTGAGTTTTTACTATTTTGTCTCGTATGTTTTCGATTTTCTCTGTAAAAAAATTCATGAAATCATTGCTACCAAGGTGCGGCGGAATACCCAGGTCAGGTGAAGTCTGTTTATTTGTTAGTTTAGCAACTGTACTAAATAAAAACCTTGGATTGTTTTTGTTAGTTTCTATGAGGTTACGGAGGTGCTCAGCCTTTGCTGCTTTTAGTGCCTTTTTATAACAGTTTGCACTCTCTTTCCACGCAATTTTAAAGACCTCTAATTGGGTTTGTTTCCATTTGCGCTCCAGTTTACGTGTTTCTCTTTTAAGGGCGCGAGTGGTGCTATTGTACCATGGTGCTGCGTTTTTCTCATTAATCTTTTTTGACTTCATAGGTGCGACAGCTTCTAATGTATTAGAGAAAATAGTGCCCAATTTGCTGGTCATGTCATCGAGCGATTCTATATTTATTGGTATGGTTATTAAAGGAGTCAGATCTGGCAAGCTCTTTGCGAAACTATCTTTAGTAGTCGAGGTAATTGTTCTACCCTGTCGATAACGAGTTAAACGGCTGATTTCTGCAGTGCGCAGTGTACATGTTATAAGATAGTGATCAGTGACATCGTCGCTTTGAGGTATAATATCTATATTGGTTAGATCGGCTCCGTGAGATATAATCAAGTCTAGTGTATGATTAAATCGATGAGTGGGTCCATTGATGTGTTGTGTTACTCCAAAAGAGTGTAATAGCATGTTAAATCTACATATAAAGCAGGCGTGACTCGTGCCTTTACAAAGAATCAGCTGCTGCCAGAGAATGTGTAACACACTAAAGAAATTTTATTTGTTAATGAAATGAGATCAAATGCAACTTACATTTATTGGGGTGAATGTTTGATTAAACGCACTTTTGCCTTATAATTAAAATAAATGGTCTGTCATTCCCAAGGAATTAGCAGAGTTCAAGTAATCAATACAGCTTATTCTATACTGTCCTGTATATTACTTGTGGTGTATTTGAGAGTCCTCTTTTCATTTACACATTTCAAAATATTCCGACATAACGTCCTTTTTTTATAAGAAAACTAAAGATAATAGTCAGTCAAAGCTGGAGAAAGAAGATGCTTCTGAAAAAGAGTCAGCAATGCACAAAAGCTTAGAGAATGAAGAAAGTCCAGAAGAACAGACGACCCATCAGCAAGGTGATTTAGTTGTGCCGAGAGACAACTTTTGTAACCCTGAAATTCCATGTGAAAATGAGTTTTTACATGAGTATTTAGTTAACATGGCATTCACATGAAAGTGTGCCAAAACCACATATATCACATGTGAAAAATTTGAAATTAATGTTTTTTATTCATTGTGTAAAGGAAATACCTGATAATGTGACTCATGTTTAGATGACTGCTTAAGTTGATTTTTGGATATCTTGTTTGTGGGTAGTTTTACATTCATGTACATTTAAGATGCAGAAAAGTGCCTAAATGTTATTATTATTGTCATTGTTATTTTGACTATATACAATGTGTTGTGAAATAAATGACCATGGAACATTAATTTGAGCTGAACTTGTTTTATTAGCTTATTAGTTTACTTCTAGAGAAAACAGTAATACATGACAGTGAAAAATGACTGAAAATTAATCATGATGCATGTTAGTGTGCCCCCTAGAAGCATAAGTGGCCCCTGCCTGCCCCCCCCCCACCCCTCAGTTACAGTAGTCTAGAACCGCCACTGAGAAACAGACACTCCGACTGAACAGTGCATAACAGGTTATTTTATCTGAATGACCAGACCACATTAAATTATGTTTGTTTTACAATTTTGAATGTTTTTAACCTGGCCTGTTGATGTGTACGTTATGTTTACTTATTAAAAATTAAACAAGTTTTTAAAAATAATTTTAAATGTGTTATATATTCCCTCTGGTGATGTCTTATCTCATCTATTTTATATCAGAAAAAGCATTTGGGCGTGATGTTATCACTTACACACGTACAGCACGGTCACCGAATCTGGCAGTGGGTCGTAACAGGTTACCGAAATCTGTGACCGCTCTCTATTTCACCCAGAATGACATTCATGTTACCCAAATTCCTTCTGGTGATGTCTTATCTCATCTATTTTAAATCAGAAAAAGCATTTAGGCCAGATGTTATCACACACATACAACACGGTCACCAAATCTGGCAGGGTGTCGTAACAGGTTATCGAAATCTGTGACCGCTCTCTGTTTGGCCCAGAATGACATTCATGTTACCCAAATTCCTTCTGGTGATGTCTTATCTCATCTATTTTATATCAGAAAAAGCATTTGGGCCTGTTATTGTTATTGATCTCAACCTTATTAATACATTTGTAATTGTACCATCTCAGATATAGTCATTTCGTTCAACTGGATAAAGCCCCACATAGTGAATTATTATTCTAACTCTATTTTTTTTCACTATGTTTTAACTTCGCAATTACAAATGACAAACAAGTCAAGCTTTAAATGTCTTTATATATTCAGAAAAAGCAGTATAACAATGTGTACAGAAAAAAATGCACACCACAAAATAAAGCAACTCTAAAAGCAATAAACAGCAAATAACTAAGATGGTAAACTAGGGTGGGGGGTAAGGTTAACAGGTTAATTGCATGCTGGGCAAAGGAACTCCTCCTCATTCCCAACACAGTCCTGATGGAACCATCTGCTGCAATTTTCACATTGAATCTGGAAAAAAGGACTCACACACGCAGTTTTACCCAGTTGATGGTGGAGAGACATTTTTTCATCCTCCTACTTTTAGGCTTTGTGCCTGCCATCTTTTAAGCTGCAGTAGAGACACATCTCTGACAGATCATCTAGAAGAGACACAGCTTCAGAAGTCTATGAGGAACATATTTCTCATAACATTACAAATGTTCAAAAGCATACAGTATATACGGTATATGTTTAGTAGTAGTTTATATACCCTGTTTTATTTATACATTATTTACAAAAACAGTTGTATGTAACACTCAGACATATAATAAAAGAGATGTGGAATGTTTTACTGTTGCCTATAATTATTAAATATTTTAATAAAAAATAAGTGAGGGAAAATGTCAATGTTTCAATGTGTCAATTTATTAGCAGTTAATAATAATAGCATATTTTACATAAATTGAGAAAGTTTGTAGAGTAAACAAGAATAAAACCTGTCTCTTCAAGAACTGTGCGTGCTATCTTTCTCCTGTACTTCTCTAGGTCTTCTTCTCTTGAAGGGAATTCAATCCGGTCAGTAGTGTCATTACAAAGGACCCTTTCGGCAAACTGAATAAAATATATAAACATGTTAAGATAAGCACAAGCATATTGAAATCTAACTGTCTGTATGTATGTTTATCTTTCTGTATATCTATCTTCTGATCTTTCTGTCTGTTTCTCTATCTATCTGTTTATCATTCTATCAGTATGTCTATCGCTGTCTATATGTATAGTTCATATATAATGTAACGCATACTTTCAGAGAAAATACACCACATGACGTAGAATCCTTTTGCACTGGGTGAGGAAGCGTTTCACAGGTCCATTTTCCCACTGCACAACCGCTGCCCTTCATGAATGTCCTAATTAAACAAATACCATATTTGAAGTCAATAAAATCATAAAATAAAACAATTAAACCACATGTAAAGAACATACAGTATATAGTTACCACATACAGCAAATATTGGTTAAATTTGTTATTTGCTTTTGTACAATTTTCACATGTAAAACATAATCATAAAACATAAGTAATACTACTGTAGTATCCATTGCTTTCATCGGGTAATGACAACTGATTAGCATACAAGTAGAACTGTATAGGAATTGTCCTAAAGCACATTTAAAAAAACTGTAATACTAACAACAACAGTACCTTGTGAACCCAAGGCATCTTTTCAGTTTCCTGGGAGTTGCGTGCAAAGGATCCAGCAGAATCGCTCTCTGTTTTTTCGGGAAAATTATCTGAAATGTTAAACCACAGCACACACTGAACTGCCACATAACAACCCTTGGTCCATCATGATGTTTATACAAAAGTGTTGATAATTTATTACTTCTTTGTTTTTCAAATCTCACCATGAGCATCCAGTGATGATGTTCTTTAAAATACCCAAAATAAGGTTGAATCTCATAGGATCAATCTGAAACATAAATTGTACATGATATACTGCACTCACAATAATATAGTATTATAAGCTGTTGGTTTTATTACAGCTACATGCAAGTATAGACCTACACATGTTTTCTTACCTTCAAGCTTGTCTTTTCATTCTTCCAGATTTTAGACATTTCAAATTAATCTACAGAGAGTGCCTCCTCCAGATGGGTCTCATTGTATCTTCTTACGAGAATGAGTAAATGTGAATTCATAACCTTGGAATAAAACATACATGTAATTCATGAATAACACTTCTATGCTGTAATGTTAAAACGTCTTGGTTATGGATGTAACCTCAGTTCCCTGATGGAGGGAACGAGACGTTGTGTCGAGCCAACAGATGGGGTTCGCTCTTGAGAACCTATCAACTTCTGACTAGTTTAGAAAAGGCCAATGAAATTGGCGAATGAAATTTGCATGCCGGACTCCGCCCCCGGATATCCAGGTATAAAAGGGAGATGGCGTGCTGCATTCATTCACCTATTGGTCTGAGGAGCCTGAGCATCCCTCAACCGCTGTGGCCAGCATTGTGGCAAGAAGGACACAGCGTCTCGTTCCCTCCATCAGGGAACTGAGGTTACATCCGTAACCAAGACGTTCCCTTTCTGTCGGTCTCTCGACGTTGTGTCGAGCCGACAGATGGGGTTCCTATGGAAAACGCCACAGCGCTGTGCCACTTCACAATCTCCAGCGGAGCGACGCTGACTGGCCTGGGCGAGTCAGACGAGCGCTAGCGTGAAATTGTAACCGTCCAGTGGAGAGGTAGGGGTTCCCAGAGCTTTTGAAGAAAAAGTGGGAAGCCCTGCCACCGGCCGTCACGGGCGGATGCCTTGATTCTCTTACAGCGAGAAGCCGCCTGGCACCGTAAGGGCCACTGGGTAAGCATTATTCCCCCCTGGGGGAAAAACGCTACAGAGACCACTACCTCCGTAGGGAGGAATTAGTGGAGACACCAACATGGTCTCACCATCAGGGGAGAACTCATGGGAAAATGTGCGGACTGAAGTAGTTAACCGCAAGGTGGGAGTCCACCTAGGGAGATCATGGGTTACCGAGGTGGGAACCATGCATGAGGTCGCCCGTAGAGCGAGGTCGGTGTTCCTGCATAAGCGCTGGGTCGGTCTTACCCTTGTGGAACTCTATCAATGCCTTGACCTGGCAGGAGCCATAGCGTGGAGAGAGGAGGCAGCTTGGTCCACCGCAATGTGAGCTCTCGACACCAGGGATGCCGAGACCCCACATGCTTTGGACGGGAGTCTAGGTCGAGCCCCCCAGATGGCCGACGTTGTGTCGAGCCGACAGATGGGGATCGCTCTTGAGAACCTATCAACTTCTGACTAGTTTAGAAAAGGCCAATGAAATTGGTGAATGAAATTTGCATGCCAGACTCCGCCCCCGGATATCCGGGTATAAAAGGGAGACGGCGTGTTGCATTCATTCACCTTTTGTTCGGAGCCTTCACACTGATCGACTTCGAGACTTCAAACTCTATGCCGAATTACTGCTGGAATCGTATGACGTGGTGCAGCGGATGGTCCCTTCCTGCAGCGACTTCCCCTGGGCGTCTTGGCAGTGCCAGAAGTGTTCATCGAGGAGGGGGACGGACACGATGTCTGCTTCCAGTACGCTGGGGCAGACGTTGTGGACGTTGTGGATACGATTCAGACATTGCGTCACAGGTCGCTGTGTTCCCACGGGACTCAGCCACCACCTCGTCTGCTCCCCGTTCCGTGACGGCAGGACTACAACCCTGCCGTCCGCTACGGCAAGCAGCGAGGGTGATATGAGGTTTACTGTGAGCGTTAATCCGCCAGCCATTGGCTCACGGACCGTTCGCACCTCGTCTCGCTCGTCTGACCATTCCCCAGGAGACGGTCCCACAGTCTTGTTCCTCGACCACGTATTCGGACAAGATGCGTGATGATGAGATATCTCTTGCAGCATCGGGGGGTGACGTACTGCCATCCGACTCTGACAATTCCTCAGGCTCCCTCCCTCGGGGGGTCGAGCCCAGGAAGAAGCGGACATCAAAATGTCAGCCATGCTTTCCCGGGACGACATGAGCGTTGGGTTGCAGTGCCTGCACTGCCTCTCCCAGCGCTCGCGGCTGGCTACATGGTGCCTCGGGCTTGAGCCCGCCCCCAGTGCCGTGTTTTTCCGGAAGTGCATGAGGAACTTAGTAAGACCTGGAATGCCCCCTTTCTTTTTCACGTCAAACAAAGTTCTGTCACCCTCTCTTCCCTCGAGGTTGAGACAGCTAGAGGATATGTCGATGTCCCCCAGGTGGAGTATGCCACCGTGGTGCACTCGTGCCCGCAGGCGGCGGCCACCTGGGGGTCTTGACCTAGACTCCCGTCCAAAGCATGTGGGGTCTCGGCATCTCTGGTGTCGAGAGCTTACATTGCGGCGGACCAAGCTGCCTCCCTCTCTCCACGCTCTACCAGGCCAAGGCATTGAGAGAGCTCCACGGAGGTAAGACCGACCCAGCGCTTAAGCAGGAACTCCGCGCCGCCACCGACCTCGCTCTACGGGCGACCAAGGTGAACATGCGGGCCCTGGGTCGGGCGATGTCCACACTTGTGGTCCATGAGAGACGGATGATATCAAACATATCATCCCCCGGCAAGGGATCGTATTGCTGGCCATCGAACCACCCCCCACGGGGACGAAGCAGATCAAACCCCTAGTCCCCCTGTCTCGGTTCCTTCCCAGGCCGTCAGGTTGGCTAGGGAGGACGATCCGTCTCGGCTATGCGATCCAGTTTGCCAGACGGCTGCCCAAGTTTCGGGGCATCCTCTCTACCTCAGTCAAAGGCAAGGGTGCGCCCGTGCTTCGGGCCGAGGTCGTCACCCTTCTGGCGAAGGGAGCGATCGAGCCCGTCCCACCAGCCGAGATATTCAACGGGTTCTACAGCTCGTACTTCATTGTCCCCAAGAAAGGCGGGGGGTTGCGCCCTATCTTGGATCTGCGTGTTCTGAACAAGCACCTACACAAGCTGCCTTTCAGTATGGTCACGCAGAAGCGCATCCTGACGTCCGTCAGATGTCAGGATTGGTTCATGGCAATCGACCTGAAGGACGCGTACTTTCATGTCTCGATCCTCCCTCGACACCGGCCGTTTCTACGGTTCGCGTTCGAGGGACGGGCATATCAGTACAGGGTCCTCCCCTTCGGTCTGTCCCTGTCTCCACGGGTCTTTACGAAGATCGTGGAAGCCGCCCTCCTTCCCCTCAGGGAAGGAGGTGTGCGGGTACTAAACTATCTCGACGACTGGCTCATCTCGGCTCACTCGCGAGATCTGTTATGTACACACAGGGACCTGGTGCTCCGGCACCTAGATCGGTTGGGGCTACAGGTCAACTTGGAAAAGAGCAAGCTCTCCCCCGCGCAGAGCATCTCCTTTCTCTGAGGGACCTGGAGACTCTCATGTTATCCTGGGACCACGGCCAGGCTACGTGCCCAAGGTTCCCACCACTCCCTTCCGGGACCAGGTGGTGAACTTGCAGGCGCTCCCCTCTGGGGAGGAAGACCCAACCCCGTCCGTGTTGTGTCCAGTACGCGCACTGCGTCTCTACTTGGACTGCACGCAGAGCCTTAGAAGCTCTGAGCAGCTCTTTGTCTGTTTTGGAGGTCAGCAGAAGGGGAGAGCTGTCTCCAAACAGAGACTGGCGCACTGGATCGTGGATGCCATATCCTTGGCATACCGGTCGCAAGATCGCCCCTGCCCCTTAGGAGTTAAGGCGCATTCCACTCGGGGTGTCGCCTCCTCGTGGGCACTGGCTCAGGGTGCCTCTCTTCTACAACCTCCGCGAAGAACCAGTGTCAGCCCGCGTCCTACAGGGCAACAGGTAGGACCGGCAACCGTTAGGGTGTACGCCTGCGGAAGACCTTCCCCCTCCGGGGGGAGCAGCAGCTATTCCGCCTCACTTCTTTCCCCTCGGGTAAAGAACAGGCATTCTATCCATCACTAAGCACCCTTCCAGGGGGCAGGCTGGGCAGAGCAGCCCTGCCCCCTTAGGCCGGGATACAGTTGAGTTTTCCCACTTAGCTCTAACCTGACCTAGTGCTCCAGACATGGTAACCCCCCCTCCGTGGGCTGTTCCGTCTGATGTATCCTCATGAATGGTTCCCACCTCGGCAACCCATGACCTCCCTAGATGGACTCCCACCTTGCGGTTAACTCCTGCAGTCCGCACATTTTCCCATGAGTTCTCCCCTGATGGTGAGACCATGTGGTGTCTCCACTAATTCCTCCCTATGGTAGGTAGTGGTCTCTGTAGCATTTTTCCCCCAGGGGGGAATAATGCTTACCCAATGGCCCTTACGGTGCCATGCGGCTTCTCGCTGTTAGAGAATCAAGGCCGCCGCCCGTGACGGCCGGTGGTGGAGGCTTCCCTCCTTTTCTTCAAAAGCTCTGGGACCCCCTACCTCTCCACTGGACGGTTACAATTTCGCGCTAGCGCTCACGTCTGACTCGCCCAGGCCAGTCAGCGTCGCTCTGCTAGAGATTGTGATGCGGCACAGCACTGTGGCATTTTCCATAGGAACCCCATCTGTCGGCTCGACACAAACGTCGAGAGACCGACAGAAAGGGAACGTCTTGGTTACGGATGTAACCTCAGTTCCCTGATGGAGGGAACGAGACGTTGTGTCCTTCTTACCACAACGCTGGCTGCCCGCCGCAGCGGACGAGGGATGCTCAGGCTCCTCGGACCAAAAAGGTGAATTTTATACCCGGATATCCAGGTGCAGAGTCCGGCATGCAAATTTCATTCGCCAATTTCATTGGCCTTTTCTAAACTAGTCAGAAGTTGATAGGTTCTCAAGAGCGAACCCCATCTGTCGGCTCGACACAACGTCTCGTTCCCTCCATCAGGGAACTGAGGTTACATCCGTAACCAAGACGTTTTCCCACAGGAGACATGCAGTTTTGTTTATTAATAGCATTATTCATTATTAGCAATATTAATCTTTGTGGCAAGGGGGGCGTGGTTCAGCATGGTTTGCACGGAGAGAGAGAGGCGGGAGAAGAACAGTGAGTAAGCAGATCAAGCGCATATTAAAAACACCTGCTTCTCATTGTAGTAATTGGCAAGGAGACGGTTAAAAGCCAGACAACTGGAGATGAGAGGGGAGGAGAGACCGGCTGGGAACCGAGAGAGAGGAAGCCGCTGAGACGTTGCGTCTAGGACTGGAATATTGCGAATGCTTACTGAGCAAGTGTTGAGTGTTTTTTTGTTGAGGTGCAGCAGCACCATTAAAGATTTGTTATTAAATAAAAAGTCTACCTCGGTTTCCCAGCCACGCCGACCCCAACTCCTTTCTTCCAGAATTGCTGAACCTTGCTACAATCTTCTATATAATAATCACTGCTTATCGTGGTGATGAGATTTATAGCAGATTATCATCACCAAATGGCTGGTTGTCTAGGTGGTGCCTGCATAATGATATGGTTTTTATAAATAACTGGAAGAGTTTTGAGGGCAGACCTGACCTGTTGAAACGAGATGGTCTCCATCCCTCCTGGGCAGGGGCTTCCATCCTGTCTAGAAATATGGCAAAAAGTCTAAATAATGCTACTGCTAAAGCTTGACTCGCTGGGGCCCAGGTCAGGGAGCAGATAGAATGGCTTAACCAACTGTCTGCTTGCCGTCTCACGTCGCAAAATACACAAAATGTACAACATTTAATAATCCGTTCTCCCAAACATCACAAAAGAGAGACTGTGTCTGTCCCCCGGATTAGCAAACATAAAATAATGCGTAAATCTCTTGAAAGTAATTTAATAAACGTTAAACAAATTAAACATGAACAAAATACAGATAATCAACTATTACGACTCGGATTGCTAAATATTAGATCTCTCTCTAATAAAGCACTTTTTGTTAACAATATGATAACAAATCATAACATAGACATGCTCTGTTTGACAGAAACATGGCTAAAACCAGATGATTATATTACTTTAAATGAATTTGTCCCCCAAGATTATTATTATAAACATGAGCATCATCTAAAAGGCAGAGGGGGAGGTGTCGCAGCACTTTACAATAACTCTTTTAGCATTTCCCAGAAGTCTAACTCTAAATATAAATCTTTTGAAGTCATGGTACTTCATGTTTCAACACCTAATACTAAAGATAAAAGATTTTTAAAATTTATTCTAGGTATTGTATATAGGCCTCCAGGGCACCACACAGATTTTATTAAAGAATTTGGTGGGTTCTTATCAGAACTAGTACTGGCCGCAGATAGACTCCTTGTCGTTGGTGACTTTAACATCCACGTAGATAACGTTACAGATGCCTTAGGAATGGCTTTCAAAGACACTCTTAACTCCATGGGCGTTAGTCAACATGTGTCAGGACCCACTCACCTTCGTAATCATACTTTAGATTTAATACTGTCTTACGGTATAAATGTGGACGACGTTAAAATCCTTCAGCAGAGTGAAGACATTTCGGATCATTATCTGGTATTATGTTTGCTTCACTGGCCTACGGCTGCAAATAAAACTCATTGTTACAAATATGGTAGAACAATAACTTCAACTACCAAAGATGCGTTTCTCGATAATCTGCCCGAATTGTCTCAAATCATGAGAAATAACGTTGAAGATCTTGACATTACCACTGAAAATTTTAATTCCACCTTCTCGGTAACGCTAGACAAAGTTGCTCCACTACGTTTAAAGAAGATTAAAAATGGCAGCCCCACACCGTGGTATAATGAACACACTCAGGCTCTAAAGAAAGCGGCCCGAAAAATGGAGCGCAACTTTAAGAAAACTAAATTAGAGGTATTTCGTACAGCATGGAAGGATAGTATTCGAAAATACAGGAAAGCCCTAATAACTTCTAGATCCGCCTACTTTTCATCACTAATAGAAGAAAACCAGCACAACCCTAGGTTTTTATTTAACACGGTGGCTAAATTAACAAAAAATAAATCGTCAGTGACTTCTGATCCTGTATATCAGCATAGCAGTGATGAATTTATGAACTACTTCACATATAAAATCCAAGATATTAGAGAAAAAATTATAACAATGCAATCAGAAGTGAAACCCGCTGAACAAACTAACTACAGCGCCCTTAAGGAGAAAATGCAATTATTTTATACCGTAGATCAAGATGAGCTGTCTAAAATTATTAGATCATCTAAATCAACAACATGCATACTAGACCCTATACCTACAAATCTACTGAAAGAGATGCTCCCAGAAATTATAGATCCTCTTCTTGGTATTATTAACTCATCTCTGACATTAGGACATGTGCCTAAAGCATATAAGGTGGCTGTTATAAGGCCCCTTGTCAAAAAACCCCAACTCGACCCTAGAGAACTAAGGAACTACAGGCCTATATCGAATCTACCTTTCATATCTAAAGTTCTGGAAAAAGTAGTTTCAACTCAATTATGCTCCTTCCTCCAAAGGAATGACATCAATGAAGAATTCCAGTCTGGATTTAGAGCATGTCACAGTACAGAGACTGCTTTGATCAGAGTTACAAATGATCTGCTATTGGCGTCTGACCGAGGTTGTATCTCGTTATTGGTGCTGCTAGACCTTAGTGCTGCATTCGATACCATTGACCACAGCACACTCCTACATAGACTCGAAAATTATGTCGGCATTAAGGGAATAGCTTTGAAATGGTTTAAATCTTATTTATCCGACCGTTTTCAATTTGTAGCAATAAACAATGAGGTGTCACGCAAATCGCAAGTCCAGTACGGTGTACCACAGGGCTCAGTCTTAGGGCCTCTGCTCTTCGCATTATACATGCTACCTCTAGGAGATATAATAAAGCGACACGGAGTTAGCTTTCACTGTTATGCTGATGATACTCAACTTTATATTTCCTCGAAGCCTCATGAAACACAGCAGTTCCATCGAATAATGGAATGCATAGTCGATATAAAAAACTGGATGAGTAACAACTTTTTATTACTGAACTCGGACAAAACAGAAGTGCTACTTATTGGACCGAAAACTGCTATAAGTAACAACCAAGAATACTGCTTAACTATTGACGGATGTTCATTAAAACCCTCGTCGTCAGCAAAGAATCTTGGCGTTCTATTCGATAGCAATCTGTCATTTGAGAGCCACGTCGCCAACATCTGTAAAATTGCATTTTTCCATCTTAAGAATATATCTAAACTACGTCATATGCTGTCAATGTCAGATGCAGAGAAGTTAATTCATGCATTCATGACATCAAGATTAGATTACTGTAATGCCCTGCAGGCTTATTACAAAAACTCCAACTGGTCCAAAACGCGGCAGCTCGAGTTCTTACACGTACAAAATAGTATGAACATATTAGCCCGGTTCTGTCAACCTTGCACTGATTACCTATAAAGCATCGCGTTAACTTTAATGTCTTGCTTATTACCTATAAAGCCCTACATGGTTTAGCTCCTCAGTACTTGAGTGAACTCCTTTTGTATTACAGTCCTTCACATGCATTACGCTCTCAGGCGTCCTGTCAGTTGGTAATACCTAGAATTTCAAAATCAAGTGCAGGTGGTAGATCCTTCTCCTATCTAGCGCCTAAACTTTGGAATAGTCTTCCCTGCACTGTCCGGGAGGCAGACACACTCTGTCAGTTTAAATCTAGACTAAAGACGCATCTTTTTAATCTTGCATAAACTAGATTTCCATAATATAAATCCTCTGAGGGTTTAGGCTGCATTAGTTAGATCAACCGGAACCAAAAACACAACTGATGTACTTGTTGCATCAATGAGTGCAGAACAGCACTCTACTCTCAGCCAGTCTTGTCTCATTGTTCCAAGGTTACCACAGCGAGCAGGATGCAGTTCATGGCCTGACCTGATGGTAGAGCGGACAATGGGAAGTGGCGACCTGACAAGAGCTGAGATGATGGAGCTGGATAAAGAAGGACGCGGTCACCTGACTCGTCCTCAACACAAAATTTCAAATGCTATTAGATTATTAAGGATAATCTTAAACTAGAATTTACCTTATTAGTAAGTTTATTTATTTTATTTAACCTTGTTGTGCAAGCTCTCTGGAGCTTGTGCAGAGGCAGCAGCTTTTGCCAGAGGGGAACTGGAATACCCTGGTTGGGCCTGGGTTCCCCTGAGGTTTTTTTTTCTCGATTAGAGTTTTGGGTTCCTCGCCACTCTTTGCATACTGTTTTGCATCTGCCTGGCCGGGGGGGGGGGGGTTGCTTTAGAATTTTAAAGTTTTACTTAATTAATATTGCATATAGGAATTTATAGTCTGTTATATTTGACCTGTGCTTCTCTCTCCTTTATCTTAAATGTGTGCTCTCACTGTGCGTGCGTGCGTACTTGTCTGTGTATGTGTGTGTATGTTTGTTAGTACATGTGCGTATTGTGTGTGTGGAGTGTTTTGTATGTGGGTATGTCTGTCTTCTTTGTTTTCACCTTTTTCTTGTTTTTGCAGGTACAACTTTAATTGTTTTGCATATAGTCAATGCTTATGTCTTATGTACAGCTGCTTTGTAACAATGAAAATTGTAAAAAGCGCTATATAAATAAAGTCGAGTTGAGTAATCTTGACAAAAAGCTACAAAATTCTCTGATCAACTTGACATTGGCTCCCTATAGTCGCTTGCATCTAATTCAAAGCTCTGCTCTTGGCCTACAAGACCACCACTGGTTCGGCACCCCCATATCTTCACTCGCTAATACAGACTTATGTACCCACCAGATCCCCACGCTCTGCAAACAAACAACGTTGTTTTACTGCACTTATGCTTTTTTTGTCCTTATGTTGTTCTAATTCCTTCTATTGTTTACCTCATTTGTAAGTCGCTTTGTGTCACGAACTGGCAGAAAGAACCCAATAGCAGGCAGGCAGTGAATGGGTTAACAGATACCTTTTATTAAATGAACAAAACAAAGGAAAAACCCACGAGGGGGTATCAAACAGAAACTAAACTAAGAAACAAACAGAAAACAAAAGACTTCCCACGAGGGGGCAAAATGAAAACAAGAACAGTAAAACTACACTAAAAGACACGACCAAACGTCTTAAATAATACAATGAACAAAACTCACAAAACACGAACAGGACCATGGGTAGCAACACGAACAGGACCATGGGTAGCAACACGAACAGGACCATGGGTAGCAACACGAACAGGACCACAGTACACAACGCACCAAACACAATGACCGAGCAAAGGACAAAGAAACATGAGGGTTTAAATAGGGAAGACAAACGAGGGATAAAGACATGGGGCAGGTGTGGGACATTGAACACTCAGGGAAAGATAACGAGGAAACAAGAGAAATGGGGCCAATGACAAGACACTGGAGAAGAACGTATATTATTGTCAAACGGACAATAATATGTTTCTCTCCACACATAACCAAAGACTTTGTCATGGCTCTGCTACAGGACCAAGAAAAACATGACTAAGGAAGCAGAGCCATGACAGCTTTGGATAAAAGCGTCTGCAAAATGACTAAATGTAAATGTAACTCTCACATCAAATGGGCTGTTAAACTGTGTCAGTTACTCGTTATATGTCCGTTCTTACCGCATCCTCTAATTCTTGATTTGTAGTAGTTCTTGCTATGTCCCAAAAAATACTGCATAGGGTCCAATTCTTGAGAGAAGAACATGAGAAGCCTTCCCATTGCAAGCATCTGCATAATGTCTGCAGATATACATAAAGATATTTGTCTTAAAAATTAAATATCTTAAAATAAAGATCTGATCATTTTTTAAAACTTCTGTACTCTGGGAAACCTACTATTTTCAACTGTATCACGCGATATGTTAGAGGCAGTGGTGGTTGTGGAGGCAGACGTGGAATTGGGCCAGGGCCCTATGTTTTAAGACAAAATTTGTATCATATTATGTTAAAATAGTAATAATAATATATATATAGATATTTTGCCTTTTGTTCTTACCTCCCAGAATGTTTCAGTGCAGAAATAAGAAAAAACAGAGGCAATATGGTTATAGGCAGCATCTCTCATGTGTTTGATACCTAATAACTATTACCTTCGTATTGTCCCATTCATTTTCTCCACCAATCCATTGGTTTGAGCATGATATGGTGCACACAAACTCCTTTTAATCCCAAAATTTCACAAACATCCCTGTTTATCTGAAAGTACAAAAATTACTCATTATAGTACAAATGTTAATTAATAAAAAATAATTATTAACCAGTACTTAAATAAAACTAAATAAAAAAAATCAACATATATTTTAATATATACTTTAGTGCAGGGGTCTTCAACTAAAATTGCTTGAGGTCCAGTAAACGAACCCTCCTTACCAGCCGAGGTCCGGAAAATTAAATACCAAAAATATGAATAGATGGTTTTTCATATACAGTATATACGATTGCATAACAATGTCTGACAACAATATAGTGAAGGAAAATTTGCAAAATGCCCTAATCTCCAAACCGGCACTGAACATACATTCATTTCAACATTAACAACTTTAAAAGAAAACTAAAGTGTTGTTTTCTGCTGAAGTTAATTAACAAATAGCAGCATCAAGTTGTGACTGATCATCCTCTGATAACATTTCAGAATCAGAATCAGAATCAGAATCAGAAGAGCTTTATTGCCAAGTGTGCTTGCACACACAAGGAATTTTCTTTGGTGTTGGAAGCTTCTAGTACAGACATTCAACACAATGACAATACAATATAATACGATTTAAAGTCTAAAACATTCTAAATTGTGCATATATAAAATAAAGACTATTTTACAGAAAATGGGGGATAATAACATATAAGAGACATTGTACAGGGTAGTATATAGTAGAATAAACATATTAACAGATTGTATGTACACTTGTGCAAATGGATAATTTAGTAAGTAGAGGTAGTGTTATATACATGTATTCATAAGATGTAGATATAATAAGGCACTATAGTGCACACTATAGGAGTAGTGGAAGTGGAATATTGCTCTTAAGGAGCAGTTATCTGTTTAGGAGGGAGATTGCCTGGGGGAAGAAGCTGCTTCTGTGTCTGGAAGTCCTGGTGTTCGGTGCTCTAAAGCGCCGGCCAGAGGGCAGCAGATCAAAGAGTTTGTGTGCTGGGTGTGTGGAGTCAATGATGATTTTTCTTGCCCTGTTTTTCACTCTGGAATCGTACAGGTCCTGAAGTGTGGGCAGAGGAGCACCAATAATTTTCTCAGCACTACGAACTGTCCGTTGTAGTCTTCGTAGGTCTGATTTGGTGGCCGAGCCATACCAAACAGTAATTGAAGTGCACAGAACAGATTCGATGACCACTGAGTAGAACTGGGTCAGTAGCTCCTGTGGTAGGTTGAACTTCCTCAATTGACGGAGGAAGTATAACCTCTGCTGGGCCTTCTTTACAATGGAGTCTATGTGGGACTCCCACTTCAGGTCCTGAGAGATGGTGGAGCCCAGGAACCTGAATGACTCCACAGTATCCACAGTGCTGTCCAGGATGGTGAGGGGAGGAAGTGATGGAGGGTTCCTTCTGAAATCCACTATCATCTCCACTGTCTTGAATGCATTCAGCTCTAGGTTGTTTTGACTACACCAGGCAGCCAGCTGAGCAACCTCCTTTCTGTAGGCAGATTCATCACCATCTTGAATAAGGCCAATGACTGTGGTGTCATCTGCAAACTTCAGGAGTTTGACAGAAGGGTCTGTAGAGGTGCATTCGTTTGTGTAGAGTGAATATAGCAGTGGAGAAAGAACACATCCTTGAGGAGCTCCGGTGCTGATGGTACATGTGCTGGATTTAAATTTTCCCAACCTCACTAGCTGCTGCCTGTTCGACAGGAAGTTAATAATCCACTGACAGGTAGAGGTTGGCACAGAGAGCTGGGTAAACTTGGGCAGGAGGAGGAGGTCTGGGATTATGGTGTTGAAGGCCGAGCTGAAGTCTACAAACAGGATCCTGACGTAAGTCCCTGGTCTGTCTAGGTGTTGTAGGATGTAATGCAGTCCCATGTTTACTGCATCGTCCACAGACCTCGGTTTTGCTCGGTGTTTCAGCTCTTCTTGTGGCTGTTGCGGCTGAAAGGGGGGTTTGTTTAATATTTTCTCATAGTTCATGTCTTTATTTTCCTTCTAAAAGTGTTTCACACACAGCCTCCATGCACTCTTTTACTATTTTCCCATCAGTAAAGGGCTTGTTAAGATTTTCCTAAGATCCACTGTTTTCTTATGGAACATTCATATGCTTGTTGTTGGGTGGTAAGTGAGTGAGGGAGGGCCCGTGAAGATCGCTCCTACAGGGCTTTGAGCTAATATATTTTCCGTGTCCTTATCTCGGACTGCTGCGGTTTCTTCAAAGTGTCTGTCTAGTTTCATAATGCCGTTTAAGGTTTCCAATTTTGATAACTTCAACAGACTCCGAGCAAATGAGACAAATCGGTCTCGTGCATGTCGATGCAGGAAGAATAAATGCAAATCTCTTGACACATTCATCTCGGAAAACATGGTTTTCAGCGTCAACTTTTCTAACTTTTGAAAATGACATCTTTTTTCAGTCACTGACAGTTACATCCGTCTCCACGCTGTGCAGCGAGTCTGTGTTGGCTCTCTTCACTCATCAACGTTTGAACGTAGCAACAGTGCGCATATGTTAACTGTCCGTGGCGCCGTAGGACCCAAACTGTTACTGAGCGGACCTTGATGTGCCTGGTATAAATTTGATTGCATTCGAAAATAATGTTAGGCGTTCATTTGTTTATTATGTCAAAAGGCTTTGAGCCGCATTCGAACCGGAGTCCGCTAGTTGGTGACCCCTGCTTTAGTGCATTATAACAATTTTATTATTTTCATTTAAGAATCAATGTTACATACCGCATTAACAAATTATTTTCCTTGATCTGTAAGAATTCTTTTGGTGCTTCAAACTGATGGAAGAACTTGACGATGCACTTAGTGACCTCACTGGCTGACTTTGATTTAAGAGGGTATGCCTGGGGCCACTTTGTACAATAGTCTAGTAAGACACAAATGTACTGATGTCCATCCTCAGTAGTGGTCAGCTTCCCTATAAGGTCCATGCCCACAAGCTCAAAGGGGCTGCTGACCTAAAGAAGTACATAAGAAAGTACACTATTTATTTAAACATACAAAAAGAGAAATATTGTGCAAAATGTTCAAATGTACAGATAAGATACATTGAACAGAATCATAAAGTGTTTTAAAATTGATTGGAGACCAATTTTTTGCAAATTTGCCATACCTGTATCGGGATGTATTCTACAGGCTTCTTTATGTCACTTCCTTTTGACTGACACACTACACAACTGGAGACCTTCAGTATAACAAACATTTTTATTTTATTACAGTGTTGTAAGTAAAAGTCCATCAAAATTCAAACAAAAAATTACGCCCATGAAGATGTCCTGTCTTTCTTAATCAAAAGAAGTGAACATTTAATATTATTTTAGTGAACATATAATATTTATGAACATAAAATAGTATAATAGTTTGTAATCATGCAAAAGTATTCATTAAATACTATCAAAATATTTCAAACAGTACAGTCCACCAAAAATATAGCTTTTGATGTGAATTCATACATTTGTGAGCTACATTTGAGAAAAAAATATCACCTAATAAAATGAAAAACTGAAAAACACTGTTAGTTAACGCTGATGGCTTACAGCTTATTTTACTTTGTTTTACGGCTATTACACCCTTTTGATTTTCATTCACTTGCAGTGGAGGTGGGAGAATAAATTGTTTATTTCACTTCAAATGAAGAAAGGAAGTTGTGTACATCTTCAATGGCTTCCGTTAAACAGCATATGTGTGATGTATAAACAATTTTTAGCATAATGTCAGAAATAAGTACCTACCCAACCATCTATGTCTGAAGTCATTCCAGGCCAGTAGTATCTCTTACAGATGGCATCCCTGGTTTTAATTTGTCCACAGTGAGCTCCAAATGAACTACAGTGGAATTCTTTAAACACGTGGTCTGCAGCCTCAGAGCCACAAAGAACTTTAAGCCTCAGTTCCTTAGCTGTGCCTTTATATTGTATGTAATACAGATCACCGTCTGTTTATAAATGCAAAATTATGTTGATTATCCACAACTATTTGTGCAAATTACAGAAAAATACACTGTCAGTACGGGGTTCTAAGGAACAGAAGTATTGTGGATTATGAAAAGTTCATATGTCCCAGAAACATGAAACTCTGATTTTGATATGGAAATTGGTTTAAGATGGATGTTACACTTAAAGTTTACTTAAAAGTATATGTATTCACGAAAGGGAGGCCAATTTAGTGCTCACAATAGAAAATGTAATGGTTTTAATGGGAATTGTATTGGTTTTATTGGAAACTTTAATGGTGTCTACTGGTATGTGATGTATTCAATTGGTTAAATCCTACTGGAATAATGTCTGAAACACACTACAAAAAAACACTGTTCATCAATTTGGTAACTTACGTTACACAGATACCCTGCTCCGGAGCAGGTTTTATTCTGGGTAAGAGCTTGCAAACTGGACCAATCAGCTGTGAGCTAAAACAAACTTTTTGCAAAACTCTAAACACAGTTCCATATAATTCAATTCAATTCAATTCAATTTTATTTATATAGCGCTTTTCACAATGTGCATTGTTCCAAAGCAGCTTTACAGGAGCAAATAAGAAAAACACAGAAAGGTAAAACACAGCACAGTGCATGGTGTTTATAGAGCAAGCAAGATCATTATAATAAATAAATGAATAAATAAATAAATGGCTAGGCTATTTGACACATTTTTCAGTTTCAGTTTCATTTTATTTCACTTTTAAAGCACACATTAATACAACTATTGTTGCCCAAGGTGCTGTACAAAACAAAGTAAAACAAATAAAAACCAAAAAAGTTACAAAGATAAATACAAAAATAAGCACTAAAAATACAGAGCCACCCCTCAATACTCAGTAGAATTAAAAGCCTGAGATAATACATACATTTTTAAGCGAGTTTTAAAAGTAAATATAGTCGGAGCTGCTCTAACATACAGGGGTTGAGAATTCCACAGTCTAAGTGCAACTACCGAAAAGGCCCGGTCACCCCTAAATTTTAATTTAGACCTAGGAACAGTTAGAAGCAGCTGATCAGAGGATGTAAGGCAGTGGTCACCAACCCTGCTCCTGGAGATCGACCGTCTGGCAGACTGCAGCTCCAACCCTGCTTCAGCACACCTTTCTGTAATTATCAAGCAAACCTGAACACCTTGATTAGATAGTTCAGGTGTATTTGATTGGGGTTGGAGCTGAAATCTTCAGGACGGTCGATCTCCAGGAGCAGGGTTGGTGACCACTGATCTAAGGGATCTAGAAGGCGTGTGTTGTTTAAGAAGGTCTGCAAGGTATAGCGGAGCCAAACCATTTAATGATTTAAAAACAAACAGTAAAAGCTTGAATTCTATTTGGAAACGCACTGGCAGCCAATGTAGGGAAAATAGAACTGGTGTAATGTGCTCTCGTTTTCGAGTACCTGTCAGCATCCTAGCTGCTGCGTTTTGGACTGCCTGCAAACGCGACAACGCTTTCTGGCTAACTCTTATATAAAGGGAATTACAATATTCAAGCCTTGAAAAAATGAAGGCATGAATGACTTTCTCAATGTCTTTAAAACAGAGAAATATCTTCACCTTAGCCAAAAGTCTCAAGTGGAAAAAGCTGGATTTAACGACAGCATTAATTTGTGTGTCAAATTTAAAAGCTTTATCAAATAAGAAACCCAGATTTTTCACCACCATCTTATTATACGAAGCCAAAGGGCCAAGGTTAACAGTCTCACTCGGCCCAAAGATAATAATCTCTGTTTTGTTTTCATTTAATTTTAGAAAATTTAAGGACATCCAGCCTTTTATATCATTTAAACATTCTAAAATAGGAGTTAGAGCATCCTTGATAAATACGATTTAAACCACTGAAGAACAACTCCTTGAATTCCTACATATTGGTCAAGACGAGAAACTAAGATAGTGTGGTCAACAGTGTCAAACGCTGCACTAAGATCTGATACAACTAGGATTGCAGATGCTCCAGAGTCAACGGTTAATAAAATATCATTGAAGAGCCGATTCTGTGCTGTGTTTTGCTCTAAAACCTGATTGAAAAACCTGATTTTTTTTCTAAAAAGTGCTGTAATTGAGCAAAGACTACTTTCTCCAACACCTTTAAAAAAAAGGCATTTTCAAAATCGGTCTAAAATTTAACAAACTGTGGGATCAGAATTAGCTTTTTTAATAAGAGGCTGCACTATTGCATGCTTAAAATAAACAGGAACAGAGCCTGAGGCCAAGCAACAGTTTATTATTTCCATAACACACGGACCAATAACACTAAAAGCGTGTTTAAAAATACGAGTAGGGATAATATCTTGATGAAAACTGTTGGCTACAAATGATCAACGATCTCACCCAAAGTTTCAAGAGTTACAGGCTCAAACTGATTAAAAACAGCAGAGCATGTAGATGGGGCTGATGGATCGTAGTCCGGTAGTTTAATAGATGATCTAGCATCTTCAATCTTCTCAATAAAATATTTAAGAAAATTTTCACAAGTTTGTAAGTAGACATCAAGACAATCAGCAGCAGGAGGATTTTTAACAGAATTTAATGTATTAAATAAAACTCTAGGTTTGTGCCGATTTTTTTCAATAAAATCAGAGAAATAAGTAGCCCTCGCTCCACTTAAACACTTCTGATAATTGGCAAGCGAATCCCTAAAAATCTCATAAGAAATTTGAAGCTTGTTCTTCTTCCATTTGCGCTCCGCTTGTCTACAAATCTGTCGGAGAGCACGAGTAGATTCATTTAGCCAAGGCTTTGATTTATGTTTTGCATGCTTAACCTTCAATGGTGCAATAGAATCTAAGATACGGGTACATGTAGAATTAAACAAAGAAAGTAACTCTTCAGCACATAATTGTGATGATAAATTTACACAATCCAACTTTGGAGAAGAATATAAATCATTGTAAGCAGTGCAAAAATCATTGATGGTTTCAGAGTTCACTGTACGAAGACAGCGGGCAGCCACACATGGTTTAACAACAGAACAAGGAAGAGAAATTTCAAACACAACAGACTTAGTATCAGAGATTTCAATATCACATACAGTAAAACCATGGGATAGAACAAGATCTAAAGTGTGACCGTGTTCATGCGTTGACCCAGTCACAGACTGAACAAGACTAAAGGAGTCAATAAGATTTAAGAATTCTTTAGCCAAAGAGTTTGAAGATCAACAGACATGAATATTAAAATCCCCAAGAATTAGCAATCTGTCATACTTGGTCATGAGTCCTCCTAAAAATTCAGTAAACTCAAAAATAAAATCCTTACGTAATTTGGGAGCTCGATAAACCAGTGCACATAGCACTGGGTTTATTAAATCAATTTGCAACAATTGCAGTTCAAAACTGTAGTATACATCAGCCGACAAACTCCGGCAGCAGAAATGTTTTTTAAAAACTGATGCAAGTCCTCCACCTCGACCAGTAGTCCGAGGAGAATTAAAAAACGTACTGTCCGGTGGCACAAGTTCCGAAAAAGGGGTGAGATCGTACTTTAGGATAAATTGAGTGGAAAACAGGTACAACAGGCCGAATCCAGCAGTACAGCGGCTCCAGGCAACGCCAAGAAAAATAGCGATCCCGGATCAACTCATCTCAGCGGGCAGAGGAGTAGGATTGAGGCACCGCAAAAGACGCCAGGTACAATTTCAATCTAATAAGTACACCACCTCGCTTTCCACGTCTCCGACGTCGCTTTCTTCCAGGAAAAGCACAGGGTCGCTGGCGTGAACTTTCCGGAATCGTAGACAAAGGCGGAGGAAAATTGCCATTCAATTCCCTTAGATCCTTATTGATCGATATTTCGATTGCACTTCTAATATCAAAAAGTGTTTGCTTGTCATAGACAAGTATAGTTGAAACATGTAGAAAAATCAGGAATAAAAATAGAACAATAACAAACAGCCAGGTAGATTGAAGACGGCAAGCCAAACACACCGGCGCCATCTTGTTTTCTTCCTTGGGAAAATACTGCTCAAAATGGCTCACTGATGTACTGATTACCTATACCAAGTGCTTACATGTGAAAACATGTAAAAAAACATAGAAATTAGAGCTTGAGCACAATACAGGTGCATCTCAATTAATTAGAATATCGTGAAAAAGGTCAATATTGTTTTGTCACTCATTTCAGAAAGTAAAACCATATTATATAGATTCATTACACATAGAGTGAAATATTTCAAGCCTTTATTTCTTGAAATTTTGATGATTATGGCTTACAGATAATGAAAACCCAAAATTCAGTGTCTCTCAAAATTAGAATATTACATAAGATCAATCAAAAACAGATATTTTAAACAGAAATGTCAGGTTTCTGAAAAGTATGTTCATTTCTATGCACTCAATACTCGGTTGGGCCTCCCCAAAATTGCATGAATTACTGTATCAGTGCGGCGTGGCATGGAGGCAATCAGTCTGTGGCACTGCTCAGGTGTAATGGAAGCCCAGGTTGCTTTGATAGCGGCCTTCAGGTCATCTGCATTGTTGGGTCTGGTGTCTCTCATATTCCTCTTGACAATACCCCATAGATTCTCTGTGGGGTTCAGGTCAGGCGAGTTTGTTGGCCAATCAAGCACAGTAACACCATGGTCATTGAACCAGCTTTTGGTACCTTTGGCAGTGTGGGCAGGTGCCAAGTCCTGCTGGAAAATGAAATCAGCATCTCCATAAAGTTTGTCAGCAGAAGGTAGCATGAAGTGCTCTAAAATTTCCTGGTAGATGGCTGTGTTGACTGTGGACTTCAGAAAACACAGTGGACCAAAGTCATCTTTTCAGATGAAAGTAAATTTTGCATTTAATTTGGAAATCAAGGTCCCAGAGTCTGGAGGAAGAGTGGAGAGGCACAGAATCCATGTTGCTTGAAGTCCAGTGTGAAGTTTCCACAGTCAGTGATGATTTGGGCTGCCATGTTATCTGCTGGTGTTGGTCCACTGTGTTTTCTGAAGTCTACAGCCTAACAAGGCCCGCAAGGACAACATTGAGGTCCCAAGAGGGTACAGAGTGTGGTCGGGGAGGATTTAACCTCCTCGCACCCCTGAGGAATCTGATGACCAGGTCGTGCTGTTCCAGATACTTACCTGCAACCCTATTGTGATGTGCAGCAATGGCGGCAACATACACTTTAAGGGTGAATGGCGAGAGATTGATCTCTAGCCTCTCTTGAAGAAAGGACAGCAGGACACTGATTGCACAACTCTGTGTGTCTTCACGGCGGGAAGCACTCCAGGATGAGAAGAGGCGCCACTTTTAGGCATAGAGACGCCTAGTGGCAGGAGCCCTGGCCTGAGTGATGGTCTCCCTGACCCCAGGGGGCAGGCCACTCAGGATGTCCTCGTCCTATCCAGGAGCCAGACATGGAGTCTCCAGAGGGATGCTCTCGGGTGCCAGACCATGCCCTTCCCCTGAGAAAGCAGGTCCTTCATCAGGGGAATCGGCCAGGGGAGTTGTCGTCAGAAGCGTCAGCTCCGCGAACCAAGTCTGGTTGGGCCAATAGGGTGCAACTAGCAGCACTTGATGCTCCTCTTCCCTGACCTTGCACAGCACCCGTGCAAGGAGGCTCACTGGGGGGAAGGCATACTTTCTACTTGTCCCGCGGCCAGCTGTGCGCTAAGGCATCCATGCCGAGGGGGCCCTCGGTGAGGGAGTACCAGAGAGGGCAATAGGGGGTGTCCAGGGAGGCAAACAGGTCGACCTGCGCCTGCGCAAATTGCGCCCAAATAAACTGGATAGTGCAGGGGTGGAGTCGCCGCTCTTCGCGGAGTGTAACCTGCCGAAAAGAAATCTGCCTAACATCTGAAAATACATCTAACCTAACCTTGCGACATCTGCCGTGAGCGTATGCCACCATGGTGGTTGATGTAGGCCACAGCAGTTGTGTTGTCCATGCAGAGCAGCACATGCTTGCCCTGAACGAGGTGTAGGAACCTCTTCAGGGCGAGCCAAGCAGCCAGCAACTCTAGGCAGTTGATATGCCACTGCAGGCGGGGGACCGTCCACTGCCCCGACACTGCATGCCCGTTGCACACCACACCCCAGCCGAGCAGGGAGGTGTCTGTCGTCACTACGACGTGCCTCGAAACCTGCCCGAGCGGAACTCCAGCCCGCAGGAAGGACGCGTTTTTCCAAGGGGCTAGGGTGTGTCACAACGAGGCGTGATGGAAATCCGCATCATGCCAGTGTGCTATGCTCTCCAAGGAACCCGACTCTGAAGCCAATGCTGAAGCGGTCTCATATGCATCAACCCAAGCGGCACCACTGCCACTGGGGACGCCATATGCCCCATGAGCCTCTGAAAAGTTTTCAGGGGGACCGCTGGTCGCTGCCTGAAGAGTGACAGGCAGCGCAGCACTGATTGGGCACGTGCGCTGGTGAGGCACGCCATCATGGTGACAGAGTCCAGTTCCATACCAAGATAAGAGATGCTCTGTGTGGGAGGAGCGTGCTCTTTTCCCAGTTGACCCGAAGGCCCAATCGGTCGAGGTGCCGGAGCACCAGGTCCCTGTGCGTACACAAAAGATCTCGCGAGTCATTGAGGATTGTTGAGGATATGCATGCCCTGTTCCCTGAGGGGAGCCAGGGCAGCCTCTGCGATCTTGGTGAAGACACGGGGAGACAGGGCCAGACCGAAGGGCAGGACTCTGTACCAGAGATGTTCACACGTCTTTCAGTTAGAGTCTGAGTCAAGTCTGAAGTCTTTCAGCTAGAGTCCAAGTCAAGTCTGGAGTCTTTATCGCTAGAGTCCGAGTCAAGTCTGGAGTCTTTTAGCTAGTGTCCGAGTCAAGTCTCAAGTCATTTCATGGTAATTTCACGATGAAGCAGAGGCTGTAAAACCCTGAGGACATCTCTGCCCGAGGGACGGGTTCGTTCGCACCTTTCGCCCGAAGTACGGGAACATTCTCGCCTCGAACTGAGGTGAAGAAAATGACTCGAAACCTGGGTGGGCGCCTTGCGAACTGAATTGCGTAGCTGAGACGGATCGTCCTCACTAGCCACCTGGATGGGCTGGGGAGCTGTAACCAGGCCCCGAGACACCGTGACAGAGGAACTAGGGGAGCGATCTGCAACATCGTCCCCCCATAGGGGGAGGTTCTGAGGCTCGCCGAGGGCAGTGCCCCGGGGAGGCGAGTGGTTCTGCAAATTTACTTGCCTGAATAGACCGCTGCCCGACGTACTGTTGCATGGAGAGTGCTGAGGGGAGCGGAATTGACATGACGCAATGTCGCATGGAGGCTGTGTCATGCTGTGATAGCCCAGGGAGAAAGGAAGCTCTTTTACTGAGAATTTGGGTGCCAGGCCCTGAGAAAGCAGGAACGAGGCAGGTACCATCCCAGTACGACTCAATGGCGATGTTGGGGCCGGAGCCGTGCCCGATGTCCTGGGTCTCCCTAGGCTGACGGGGACCCGATGTCTTCTTCCGCAAACTTCTCAATCCACGGGGAGGTGCAGAGGAAAGCAGACGCCGACCGGAACCTAGACGACCTAGAGGTGGCCTGGTCGCAGCAGGGCAGGATGTGTTTAATCGCCTCCGTCTGCTTCTTTGACGCCGAGAACTGTTGAGAAAAGTCCTCGGTGGTGTCACCAAACAGCTCTCCTTGTGAGATGGGCGCGTCAAGAAAGTGAACTTTCTCGATGTCGCACATCAAGTTTCAGCCATAGGTGTCTTTCCTGGACCACCAGAGTGGACATCGTCCGACCTTTGTACTTGTTTATATTCTTCCTTAAAGGAGTCATGAATTAAGACATCAATTTTAACCCAAGCTTTTGTTATATACAGTAAGAGGGAATCATATTCAAGCGAACATCCTGTAAGTGTCAGAACTGAAAACGCCCTTGTTACTGAAATTACAACTGTTATTGACACCAGGACCAGGACACCAGGTTATTGAATGGACCTAGGTTGAACACCGCTTCCACAGAAGAATATCAATGACTACTTCTCTAGCCCCTGTTGTGGAAAAATATCAGTCTTGTAGTTCAAAAAATCTCTCAGACAAAGAAGGTCCGGGTGTCAAGGAGTTAACTTTATTTGCTCGAGTCAAACAAAGTGAGATGTTCCAAGTCATCTAAAAACCAAGTGTTTTCCAGTCTACAATTATAGTAAAACTTCTGAAAGGTGGTCTCTTCTAAAACCAATCAGGTACTTTCCTGTTATCTCTTATTTTTATTAACCAATTGTTAATTGTCTGCCACCAATAAGTCCCAGGCAACAAGGTACGTATCTAATGGTGGTACGCTGGCTATTACATGATTTTTAAAATAATTTGCATACAATGGTTACCACACGGACCCATCAACTCTCAACTCACTCAACTTTATTTATATAGCGCTTTTACAATTTTCATTGTTACAAACAGCTGTACATGAGACACATTGACTACAAGCAAAACAATCAAAGTGTACCTGCAAAACAAGAAAAGGTTGAAAACACAGAAGACAGACACACCCACACACAAAACACTCCACACACACAACACGCACACGCACCAACACACACAGACACAGAGACACACACACACCACACACACACACGTACGTACACAGACAAGTACGCACACACACAACGCTCAGTGAGAGCACACATTTAGGATAAAGGAGAGAGAAGCACAGGTCAAATATAGCAGATAATAAATTCCTATATGCAATATTAATTAAGTAAAACTTTAAGATTCTAAAGCAGCCCCCCCGGTCAGGCAGATAGTGCAAAAACAGTATGCAAACAGTGGCGACGAACCCAAAACTCAAATCGAGAAAAAAAACCTCAGGAGAACCCAGGCCCAACCAGGGGATTCCAGTTCCCCTCTGGCAAAAGCTGCTGCCTCTGCACAAGCTCCAGAGAACTTGCACAACAAGGCTAAATAAATAAATAAACTTAATAATAAATAAATTGTAGTTAGATTATCATATAATCTAATAACCACCAACAAGCCATGGTCTCCAACGAGACCACCAAACACACCTTGGCGTACGTGCGTAATCATGGTTACGAGAGCACAACAGGCTTCAAACTTTAGGCCTCTAAAAACATCACTGGATTTTACCTTGTTACATTGTGCTCAAATGTGCTTTAAACATGCTTAAAGTGACATTAAGTGCATTTATATGAACAATCATTGGTTACAGGTACAGATTGTGTCATTAAATCATCAATTCATCTTCAAATAATCAAATCATTATCATAAACCTACTTATATGTAATCATACTTATTAAATGTGATTTCAGATCAACTCATCTATATACTAATGTTCCTATGGATACTTCTTAATACATTTTAGGTATTTTATCAAGTGCTTTTATAACTGTGGTGAATAACAGTGCTCAATACATGTAAAATATATCTATATGTGCTCAGAAATTACACAATACCCCGCCCACTGGTTTGAGCATGACAGTACTGAAGTAACACAAGTTGCGCGGAACCAGATAGAACGAGCAAGAAATAAACATGCCGTTAAAGATAAAATATTGTGCAGTCAGTGCCTGGTTGTGGAAGAACACAGTCGCTGCATAACCTTCCTTCGGATTCCGACATTAGTTATGCGTGGTTAAATTTTATTTGTAAAGACGTTCCAGCTCACGTGGGTAAAACATTGAGCTTCAGTTTGTTCGCTTCATTTCACCATGGATTCCTTTGCGAACAAGGCACAGGTCGATGCTGGATTTGCGGAGAGACTAAAATTAAAAAGCAGTGCTGTGCCGTAAATATTGGATCTGACAGGAATGGCGCAGCAATCTTATGTGACTAAAACATTTTTGTACTATTTCTTTTTTTTCTGATAGGCCTATTCGCACGTGATTAGTAACCTTTAGTCATTTGCAATAATTTCAGAGGTTGTCTGTGATCTTAATCCCGTGCGAATCGGCCATGTCTGTAATTTGTAAAGTAAAAATTCCCCCACGAATTCCCTACCATATTTTAACACTGAGGTCCTGTGATAATATTAGTCCCGTGCGAATCGGCATCTCTGTGATTTGGCGGGCTCATATATAATTTTTCAAGGTTTTATCCACCGTTTGCGAATAATGGAGGCTGTTTTGAAGTGTTTTGGTATTATTTCGGGTGCTGGGTCATATCCATAAGTTACCTGCCAACACTGTCGTTTTGGCCGGGACTCCCGGGAGTCTCATGTTTGTTTATTTATCATGGAAACTCTTGTGACATCTGAGACCCACGGTCACAGTGATCTTCTGTCCGGTTCGGGATCACGGGTCTCAAATGCGGACAGGTATGGTCATATATCATTAAACACCATTCAACTATACTGCCGTCCAAAGGCAAAGCGCAGTAACTACACATTTGGTCAAAATTGAGTTAAGGTCTATAACAGGTTTTGTGACATCTGCTCTGTCTTGTGACAAAGTCTCCTCGTTCAATCTTATCCCGTTTCTATAAAACGAGATAGTTAAAATTGCAGTAACTACAAAATCCAAGCTAAATACAAGGCAAACCACAGTAAGTGAAGTTACTGCATTATGGTTTTGTTTTCCTGGCTTTGACACCGCAGATACTGCGGTCTGCCTTGGTAACCGTAACACTTACACAGAAACAACAAGCCAACCAGCTAGCATACCATGGCACAATCCGGCGGTCAAATGATGGTTGAACTCGCGTTAAAATGCAAATATCCAAAGACGGGTAAGAAGATCGCAAAATATTAACTCCTAGCAAGGCAAATGACAGCTTTATAAAAAAAGTAACATTAATTAGCCAGCCGCTAGCAAATGAAACAGACATTAGCCTGCCTTGTCCATTGAAGGCAATATCCACTCTGACACTCGTAATGATAATCGGATTTATAATTGTGTTGATATTCGTAGATTCTGACATCTTTCAGGCAGATAATCCAATTTTAGTGACAAGGGTTACTCCCTCAAAAGTTTGCTGGCTCTGTTAAAGTTATTGTTATGCGCAATTAGCTAACAATAGCTGCGCCTCCTCAGCAAAGTGACAACCTGACGTGTACCCGGCATCAACAGACGTAGCTGTCAATCCACCTTTCTTCTTGTTCTTGTTTAATGACGAATACCTCCTCAGGAGCATTATCGCCACCTACTCCAGAATACTGGATGTCAAATTAAACTTGCATAGGCAATGAGTCTGAATTTTGAAATCAATCTGCCTCTGTGTTTGCGATCCAGAATTTGCAAACCATGTTAGACCACATGATTGAGACGGAATAAATCAGCCTTAATTGCCAACTCAATAAAAAGATGGATGCAACCGCTTTTATGATTATAGATTTTATTTCATAATCAGTAAATATAACAGAACTGATTAGTTTAATTAGTGTCCTGTCATATTTGTTCAATAATAATTATCTGCTTTTCAACTGTCAGAGTACATCTTGCCAATCAGTTTTTTGGATTTCACAGATAGCTATGGATCAGAATGAGAAAAACTTTGTGGTTAAAGGAGCATTGCGATAAGATGACTCTTAATCTTGAAGCTTACTTTTGAGCAATTTTAACATTCCCAACGAGCAAACATCAATAAAATTATTAAAGTTATTTAAACAATTAACATGTAGTAAGAAACATAAGAAAAAAAGCTGTATGAACTCATTTAGTTTGTATATACTGCACTTTGCTTTTGCAATAGTGTTTTAGTTGTGTTGGGTCATCCAAAGGCAGAGTGCAGTATCTGCATTTTGGTGGTCAAAGGTCACATCAGTGGTCATGGTTTTTATCTATAAAAAATCTTCCTAATAAGGCATAACATAATTGCATTACCACTAATCTACCCACAACACGTTTGACTGGCTGGCCTTTGTTGGGCAGTACAGGCTATACTAACTATATGCAAAGCCTTGCCATCACATCCGGGAAATAAGCCACATGAAATACAAATGTAGGGAGGTCATTTCTAAATCACACGAGGTTCCCAGATAATACTAATCCCGTGGGAGTAGAGCTAATGTGTAACCTAACGTTACGTGTCTAACCAAATTCACAGAAGGCTCCAACTAAGTTTAATACTCAAACTGCTATCCAATCAAAGCAGTGGGCATTTACTTCCAAGTCTTCAATGCGGCACGCCCATTAAAACCGAGCGTTTGTCGAGCCGGCCTCAAAACCCGGGTAGAAAATAGCCTATTACTTATTGATTTTGATGATTTTGAATGTAAAAACCAAGCGAACGTCATAAGTACACCTCATACAACAGTATAAAACAATAAACAAGGCCAGTTCATGACACCTTTAAGCAATTCAGTACGTCCGAAGTCTCCAAATGGGGGAGGTGTTGAACCTGTTTTTTTCGTCAAAAGGGTAGCAGGGGTGAGAATAAAGGGACATCCTGGGTCAGAGGACACTGGGATTAAAGGTCTTAAATTCATCACTGCAGTGACTTCTGCGATGAACGTTGTCAGGATCTCATGTGAGAGGTGGGAGGATTTCTCATTAACTAACATGAAATCAAGAATGCAACTAGCAATCCTGATCATTCGCTCCCAGTGACCACCCATATAAGAGGCATGAGGTGGATTGAATATCCAAGTGCCGTGTTGTTCTTTTAGATATTTCTGTACATCCTCTGAATTGACACAAGATTCAGCCATTTTGAGTTCTTGGGAAGCTCCGAAAAAATGTGTGCCACGATCTGAATGCAGCTGGCCCTCTGATTGCAAAAAATCTCCTTAAATCATTATTAAAACTACTAGAGCTCATTGCTTCAATCACTTCTATGTGGACAGCTCTTGTGCACATAAACGAAAACATAATTGCCCACGTCTTCGAATTAGCTTGACCTCCTCTGGTCTTACGAGCAGTCACTTCCCTTGGCCCAAAAACATCAACGCCCACATAGGTGAAGGGTGGAGCTACTGTCAGCGGTTCCACTGGCAAATCAGACATCTGCTGATGTTTTGTCTTCCCTCACAGTTTTTTGCCGTTTACACACTTGAAGCACAAACTACGTATGCATTTCTTTCTTCCTACTAGCCAAAATCCAGTAGCTCTTACAGCACCTTCTGTAAAGTGTCTCCCTTGATGTTGTACAGCCTCATGGTAGTGTCGCACAATCAGTGTTGCCACATGATGTGTGCCTGGAAAGATGATAGTGTTTATTTCACAATTTTGCAAATCTGACCTTGCAATGCGACCCCCTACTCGAAGTAATCCATTGCTGTCTAGACAAGGAGACCGTTTCCTAAACACACTCTTTCGAGGAAGGTTGTAAGTTGAAGTGATGCTCTTGATCTCTGTTGGATAACTCTGATATTGTGCATTCTTCAAAACAAGGACTTTTGCTTTCTCCAGGTCTTCTTCAGTAGGGTCTTTGCTGCAGAAATGCCATCATCTACATCCATCATGATGTGAGTGTTTGGAGAAGGAATTGGAAATATGAATCAGATGCGCTATTGCTCTGATGAGAGTGTTAAAGTTAGAGAATCTACCAAATCTCTCTGAGTTCCAGGTGAATTCAGGAATTTCAGTAAGGTTTGAACACACTTGTGAGCGTATTTCAGAATCTGACGTTGGATCCACAAGCTCAAATGCCTTTTGTGATGCAGACTGAAGCTGAGAAGAACTGCGCAGTAACTGTGGGCCTGTAAGCCATAAACTGGCTCCCAGGGCTGCTGCAGGAATAGACCTGGATCCGTGGTCTGCTGGGTTATGTTCTGTGGGAACATATCGCCATTCTGCAGGTGAGCTGGATCTATGAATTTGTTGAATTCTGTTGTTTACGTAGACATAGGACCTTTGTGTCTGATTATGGATGTAGCCTAGTACTACTTTACTGTCCGTGTAATACCAGATACGATCGAAGGTCATGTCCATTTCTTCAACAATCAAGTCTGCAATCTCCACCGCTAAAACAGCAGCACACAACTCTAGTCTTGGGACAGTAATGTCTGCTTGAGGTGTTAATTTGGATTTTCCAAAAATGAAGTTAACATCTGTGTTACCGATCCATCACCTTTAGGTATCCTACTGCAGAAATGGCCTTGACTGATACGTCTGCAAAAATGCAAAGTTCTTTACTTTGGACATCAGACAGAGGAATGGATGTGCAAACACGTGGTATTTGGAGCTCTTTCAAATCTTGAAGAGATATTTTCCATTTTGTCCATTCAGCCTCCATGTTCTCTGGCTAGGGAGAATCCCAGCCCTCTCTTGCTTGGTCAGTTCCCTCAACAGCAGTCTACCTTGTATGGTAATAGGCCCAAGGAATCCAAGTGGGTCATACAGCCCATTTATGGTAGACAAGACTCTTTGGCGAGTAAAAGACTTGTCATCGCTTGAAACATGATAAATGAAATAGTCCGTTGCGACATTCCAGGACACACCAAGACTACAAAGAATGGGATGGCCATTAGAGAAAAACATTTCAAATCTTTAATGCCTTCGGCATGATCTTCCAGGGTAAAGGCTTCAATAACGCTTGGACAGTTTGATATAATCTTGTGCATTCAGAGATTAGACACTGCAAGCATGTCCTATGTTGATAAGCTCAATTGCCTCTTCCTCTGTAGCACATGATTTTAGCATGTCATCAACATAGAACTCCTTCTCCACCAGTTTCCTGTTGTCACTGCCAAAAATGTCCTCGTATTATTTGACTGCTCTTCATAGGCCATAAATAGCCACTGCTGGATATGAGCTATTCCCAAAAAACATGGACATGCATTCTGTGTTCCACTATCTCACTGTCAAGGTCATTGTTTCTGTACCATAGGAACCGAAGATCATCTCTGTGGTCCTCTCTTACCATAAAACAATGGAATGTGTGCTGTATATCAGCATTAATGGCCACAGGTTCTTTACGGAATCTCATCAGGACTCCTAACAGGCTGTTGTTCAAATCAGGACCTGTAAGAAGTACATTGTTCAATGAAACCCTCTCATACGGTGCACTTGAATCGAAGACAACTCAGATATTATCGGGTTTCTTAGGGTGGTATACCCAAAACAGTGGCAAATACCACACTTCCTGACCTTGCCGAAGAGGTGTTGCAATCTCTGCATGCTCATTTTTTAGCAAGTTATCCATATATTCCAGGAAACCTCGCTCTACGGGCCACTAAGGTGACGGCACGGGCATTGGGTCGGGCGATGTCCACCATGGTGGTCCAAGAGAGGCACCTCTGGCTCAACCTTGCGCAGATGCGGGACGCCGAGAAGGTTCGCTTTCTCGACGCCCCCATCTCGCAGGGAGGGCTGTTTGGTGACACCGTTGAGGATTTCTCTCAGCAGTTCTCGACAGTGAAGAAGCAGACGGAGGCCATCAGACACATCCTGCCCCGCCGTGACTCGGCCGCCGTCAGGCCTTCGAGATCACGAGCGGGGTCTGCTTCCCAGCAGCCCCGGCCCTCTTCGACTCCGGTTCCGGCGCCAGTGCCCCCTTCTCAGGCTGCCTCCCGGAAAAGGACGTCAAAGAGGAAACCGCCTCCCCGTCAGCAGCCGTCGCGGAAGCAGAAGCGGCCCTGACGGAGAGACCCCAGGGAGATTGAGACTACCACCGGGCCCGCTCCCAGCCACTCCATCGCTGGGTCGGATAGGGACGGTTCCTGCCCCGTCCTACCATCAGCTGGTCCCCCCTGGGGGGCCAGTGCCCACTTCCTCACAAAAAGAGTTTCCTCTCTCTCTGGGTTTTCACAGACATTCCCACCCTCTGGTCGACGGTGGACGGCAACCCGACGTTGCATCACGGCGAAGCGCAATGTCGAGTATAAACACCAGCCTTCAGCACTCTCAGACAGACAGTGCGTTGAGCTGGACAATCGCAAGTCAGGAAAAACAGCAGAGCCGATCTCCTCCCCGGGGTCCTCCCCCGGCAAGGAATCCGTACTGCTAGCCATCGAACCACCCTCCGCGGGGGCGATGAAGCAGATCAAACCTCTAGTCCCCCTGTCTCGGTTTCTGGGAGCTTGGTCTCAGCTTCCCAGACTGTCAGGCTGGCTGAGGAAGACGATCCGTCTCAACTACGCGATTCAGTTCGCTACACGTCCGCCCAAGTTCCGGGGCGTCCTTTTTACCTCAGTCAGAGGCAGGGATGCCCCCGTACTTCGGGCGGAGGTCGCCTCCCTTCACCAGAAGGGAGTGATCGAGCCCGTCCCACCGGCCGAGATGTTCAGCGGGTTCTACAGCCCGTACTTCATTGTCCCCAAGAAAGGCGGGGGGTTGCGCCCTATCTTGGATCTGCGTGTTCTGAACAGACACCTACACAAGCTGCCTTTCGCGATGGTCACGCAGAAGCGCATCCTGACGTCCGTCAGGCGTCAGGACTGGTTCATGGCAATCGACCTGAAGGACGTGTACTTTCATGTCTCGATCCTCCCTCGACACCGGCCGTTCCTGCGGTTCGCGTTCGAGGGACGGGCATATCAGTACAGGGTCCTCCCCTTCGGTCTGTCCCTGTCTCCACGAGTCTTTACGAAGGTCGTGGAGGCCGCCCTCCTTCCCCTCAGGGAAGAAGGTGTGCAGGTACTCAACTATCTCGCCGACTGGCTCATCTCGGCTCACTCGCGAGACCTGTTGTGTACACACAGGGACCTGGTGCTCCGGCACCTATATTCGGTTGGGGCTACAGGTCAACTGGGAAAAGAGCAAACTCTCCCCCACGCAGAGCATCTCCTTTCTCGGTATGGAACTCGACTCCGTCTCCATGACAGCGCGACTGACTACAGAGCGCGCCCGGTCAGTGTTACACTGCCTGAAGCACTTCAGGCAGACAGCGGTCTCCCTGAAACAATTTCAGAGGCTCCTGGGGCACATGGCATCCTCGGCGGGGGTGGTCCCCCTTGGGTTGATGCACATGCGACCGCTCCAACACTGGCTACAGAGTCGAGTTCCTTGGAGAGCGTGGCACACCGGCAGCAGGCGTATGGTCATCACGCCTTTCTGCCGGCGCACCATGACCCCTTGGTCGTCTATGGCCTTCCTACGGGAGGGGGTCCCCCTAGGGCAGGTATCAAGACACGTCGTGGTAACGACGGATGCCTCCCTTCAGGGCTGGGGTGTTGTGTGCAACGGGCACGCAGTGTCGGGGCGATGGACGGGCCCCCGCCTGCGTTGGCATATCAACTGCCTAGAGTTGTGGGCTGTGCTACTTGCACTGAAGAGGTTCCAACCCTTCATGCAGGGCAGGCACGTGCTGGTCCGGTCGAACAGCTATCACGACTCGCCCAACGCCTCCTCCTGTGGAGTCAGCAGGTGATCAGCTCCCTGCGAGCCATACACATCCCGGGCGACCTGAACCAGACAGCAGACCGGCTCTCTCATCAGTGGTCACCTCGCGGAGAGTGGCGACTCCACCCT
Source organism: Triplophysa rosa (assembly GCF_024868665.1). Lineage (NCBI taxonomy): Eukaryota > Metazoa > Chordata > Actinopteri > Cypriniformes > Nemacheilidae > Triplophysa > Triplophysa rosa. Next base: position 100,140 of record NW_026634203.1, read on the forward strand.
CACGCGGTTCAGCTCATATGGGAGCAGTTCGGCCAGGCGCAGGTGGACCTGTTTGCCTCCCCAGACTCCACCCATTGTACGCTTTGGTACTCCCTATCCGACGGTCCCCTCGGTACGGATGCCCTTGTGCACAGCTGGCCATGGGACAAGAGGAAGTACGCCTTCCCCCCAGTGAGCCTCATTGCACAGACCCTGTGCAAGATCGGGGAAGAGGAGCATCAAGTGCTACTAGTTGCGCCCTACAGTATTGGCCCAACCGGACTTGGTTCTCAGAGCTGGTGCGGCTGACAACAACTCCCCCCTGGCCGATTCCCCTGAGGAAGGACCTCCTTTGTCAGGGGAAGGGCACGTTTTTGCATCGCAGGCCAGACCTCTGGGACCTCCATGTCTGGCCCCTGAATGAGACGAGGAGATCCTGAGCGACCTACCCCCGGCAGTGGTAGAGACCCTCACACAGGCTAGGGCCCCGGCCACTAGGAGATTGTATGCCTTCAAGTGGCGCATCTTTTTGTCCTGGTGCTCTTCTCATGGAGAAGACCCACAGAGATGCTCGATCAGGTACGTACTGTCCTTTCTCCAGTAGAGACTTGAGAAGAACCTCTCCCCTTCCACACTGAAGGTGTATGTTGCCGCTATAGCCGCACATCACGATCCAGTTGCTGGTAAGTCTCTAGGACAGCACGACCTGGTCACCAGGTTCCTGAGGGGTGCGAGACGGTTGAATCCACCTCGCCCGCGCCCCGTACCCTCTTGGGACCTCGAAGTGGTCCTGGAGGGCCTCAAGAGGCCCCCCTTCGAGCCCCTAGGAGAGGCCGATCTTTCTCGCCTGTCGATAAAGACGGCCCTCCTGGTAGCGCTCACCTCCTTCAAGAGGGTAGGGGACCTACAAGCATTCTCTGTGTCCTCGGGTTGCCTAGAATTCGGGCCTGGAGACTCTCACGTTATCCTGAGACCATGGCCCGGCTACGTGCCCAAAGTTCCCACCACTCCCTTCCGGGACCAGGTGGTGAACTTGCAGGCGCTCCCCACCGGGGAGGAAGACCCAACCCCATCCGTGTTGTTTCCAGTACGCGCACTGCGCCTCTACTTGGACCGCACGCAGAGCTTCAGAAGCTCTGAGCAGCTCTTTGTCTGTTTTGGAGGTCAGCAGAAGGGGAGAGCTGTCTCAAAACAGAGACTGGCGCACTGGATCGTGGATGCCATATCCTTGGCATACCGGTCGCAAGATCGCCCCTGCCCCTTAGGAGTTAAGGCGCATTCCACTCGGGGTGTCGCCTGCTCGTGGGCACTGGCTCAGGGCGCCTCTCTGGCAGACATCTACAGAGCTGCGGGTTGGACTACGCCCAATACCTTCGCGAGGTTCTACAACCTCCGCGTTGAACCGGTGTCAGCTCGCGTCCTGCAGGGCAACAGGTAGGACCGGCAGCCGTTTGGGCGTATGCCTGCGGAAGCCCTTCCCCCTCCGGGGGGAGCAGTGGTGATCCCGCCTCACTTCTTTCCCCTTGGGTAAAGAATAGGCATTCCATCCATCCCAGGGGACAGGCTGGGCAGAGCAGCCCTGCCCCCTTAGGCCGGGGAACAGTTGAGTTATCTCCCAGATGGCTCTAACCGGACCTAGTGCTCCAGATGTGGTAACCCCCCCCCTCCGTGTGCTGTTCCATCTGATGTATCCTGATGGACGGTTCCCACCTTGGCAACCCATGACCTCCCCAGGTGGACTCCCACCTTGCGGTTAACTCCTGCAGTCCGCACATCCTTCCCATGAGTTCTCCCCTGATGGTGAGACCATGTGGTGTCTCCACTAATTCCTCCCTTCGGTAGGTAGTGGCCTCTGCAGCGTTTTTCCCCCAGGGGGGAATAATGCTTACCCAGTGGCCCGTACGGTGCCGGGCGGCTTCTCGCCATTTAGAGAACTAGGCCTCCGCGCGTGACGGCCGGTTATAGGGGCTTCCCAACTTTGTGTAAAACTCTGGGTCCCCCTTCCTCTCCACTGGAGGGTCATAATTTCGCGTAGCGTGTTCGTCTGACTCGCCCAGGCCAGTCAACGTCGCTCCGCAGAGATTGTGACGCGGCTCAGTGCTGTGGCGTTTTCCATAGGAACCCCATTCTGTCGGTTCGACACAACGTCGAGAGACCGACAGAAAGGGAACGTCTTGGTTACGGATGTAACCTCAGTTCCCTGATGGAGGGAACGAGATGTTGTGTCCCTCATGCCACAACACTGGCCGCCCACCCCAGCGGTCGGGGGAGGATGCTTTAGGCTCCTCAGAGCAAAGGTGAATGAATGAGCATGCCAATTTTCATTGGCCTTTTCTAAATACTCAGAAGATGATAGGTTCTCAAGACAAACCCCATTCTGTTGGTTCGACACAACGTCTCATTCCCTCCATCAGGGAACCGAGATTACATCCGTAACCAAGATGTTTTCCATGTATTGGGCAGATTTTGTTCGGGTTGACTAATCTCTTTCCCTGTTCAGATTGTATTTTCGTGGACGAAATGACCCGAGTCTTGTGAACAGAAATTGGCATTTGTCTTTGTCTCTCAGATCGTTCTCCTTTTTCATGTTTCACATTGAAAAACATATTGAAACTTGGATCTGTGCGAGCTTTTGCTTATGAGCGAACAAAATCCACAAATACCGACTAGGGTGGAAAGGCAACATGATATTGTTGTTTATACCTCGATCCAAACAACATCCACTTTTCTTGCAGATTATATTGAAGTTTCTCAACAATCGGGTTCACCCCCTTAGAAGTGTCCAAGTATGCCAAGCCTGGCAAATATCCATCAAGCTTAGCAGCCTCTAGTTCTGAGAGAATGTCTCCTAACTCTCTGATCTTTTGTGGGTCTTTGTTGGTCACTCTGGGGAAACTTTCAAGTTTGGCAAAGAGAGCATGTTCAATAGCTTCAGGAGAACCGTATATTTCCTCAATTCTCTGCCATATCATCATCAGAGCAGCTGATGGGTTTCTGATATGAACAGCTTTCAGTCTCCGTGCATGCTCAGAAGATTCTCTACCTACGTTTTTGATTAACAGATCAAGCTCTTCAGCAGGAGAAAGACCCAAACCAGTAATAGCATTTTGGAAAGATGATTTCCATGCCCAATAATTAACAGGCCTATCATCGATATGTGTATATGTCTATGGATGCACATGCATCATTGTCTTATAAATATTTAGTATGCCTTTAATACAATAGTGTAAATTGTGTAAGCTGTATTTGATGTAAGAGATACCACAGATATAAAGAGAAAACTCATAGAAAAAATGATAAAATGTATGCTCAAATAAAAGCAGTAATTGAAGCAACTCTTGTTTTAAAAGAGATCAAATAAATACCTTAATATTGCTTGGTATATTACTTAATAATTAGCATGAAGACCAAGCAATGTAACCAAAGACAAAATGTGTATTAGTTGTTACATTTATGTGTTATTGTTTTATCACTATCACATCTGGGAAATGCGATATTACAGTCATCTCAAAAACTGGCTATACATGTATGTGCAGTATTCTGGCAAGCAGTATCACTATATTGATGACTAGTGTTCTAAATCTATACAAACTAAACTCTACAATCAACATTCACAATGGAAACATAAATATGATTTATACTGCTTTGCTTCCTGTTTAGTTTCCTACTGGTAATTACAACTTTATGGTGCTATTCATGTACTCATCTCACAAAAGCAATCATTGTGACATTATTTGAAGGAAACAATATGCTACAATCATTCAGGGATTTATTTTTCTCTCTGTTCCTCCCTTCCTTCCTGAGAGACTTTAGGGACACGAATGAGAGATCTGGCTTTTGACATTTAACTACTTATGAGTGTTCAGTACACAAATGGACCATGACAGCATAATTTCCCTTAGAGTAAATGTGAAATAGTACACATTGAAAGGTATATTAGAGAAAATGCTTCTGTTAAATCAGCAAACTGTGTCTCAATTACAAATGTTTTTTCAGTGTTCTTCCACTCCAGATTCTTTGTTTGTTAATTTAAATTGTTAGAAAGAGGCACTGGTATACAATACAAGGCTTGTAAAGTGTTTTTTTTTCATTCATTGTTTTATTGTATGTTAAGAAACTTTCGACAATGGGAACATTAATATTGTTATTAACATTGATATTAATATCAATTGTATAAATATCATACTGTAAAAAAATCTGTATTTTTCACGTTAAAACTAGCAGCTGTGGTTGCCAGAAAACCTCCATTAAAAAAACAGTTTAAAATTTAAAACTGTGAAAATACAGTAGCAAAATTGTATTATACCAAGTGCTAGTGTATTTTCAATCCAATCTTATGGCATATCCTGATATGAGGGGAAATGAGACATAGTTTATGAGGTGGCTAAGCCCTTACCCCTAACCCTAACGTCACAGGGGCAAAGTCAAATCATAATAAAATGTACAAATAACATAGTACGAATTCACACGAATGAGCCACCTCGTAACATAGGTATTAATTCTCATCAGATTGCATCTATATACACTCACCTAAAGGATTATTAGGAACACCATACTAATACGGTGTTTGACCCCCTTTCGCCTTCAGAACTGCCTTAATTCTACGTGGCATTGATTCAACAAGGTGCTGAAAGCATTCTTTAGAAATGTTGGCCCATATTGATAGGATAGCATCTTGCAGTTGATGGAGATTTGTGGGATGCACATCCAGGGCACGAAGCTCCCGTTCCACCACATCCCAAAGATGTTCTATCGGGTTGAGATCTGGTGACTGTGGGGGCCATTCTAGTACAGTGAACTCATTGTCATGTTCAAGAAACCAATTTGAAATGATTCGAGCTTTGTGACATGGTGCATTATCCTGCTGGAAGTAGCCATTAGAGGATGGGTACATGGTGGTCATAAAGGGATGGACATGGTCAGAAACAATGCTCAGGTAGGCCGTGGCATTTAAACGATGCCCAATTGGCACTAAGGGGCCTAAAGTGTGCCAAGAAAACATCCCCCACACCATTACACCACCACCACCAGCCTGCACAGTGGTAACAAGGCATGATGGATCCATGTTCTCATTCTGTTTACGCCAAATTCTGACTCTACCATTTGAATGTCTCAACAGAAATCGAGACTCATCAGACCAGGCAACATTTTTCCAGTCTTCAACTGTCCAATTTTGGTGAGCTCGTGCAAATTGTAGCCTCTTTTTCCTATTTGTAGTGGAGATGAGTGGTACCCGGTGGGGTCTTCTGCTGTTGTAGCCCATCTGCCTCAAGGTTGTGCGTGTTGTGGCTTCACAAATGCTTTGCTGCATACCTCGGTTGTAACGAGTGGTTATTTCAGTCAAAGTTGCTCTTCTATCAGCTTGAATCAGTCGGCCCATTCTCCTCTGACCTCTAGCATCAACAAGGCATTTTCGCCCACAGGACTGCCGCATACTGGATGTTTTTCCCTTTTCACACCATTCTTTGTAAACCCTAGAAATGGTTGTGCGTGAAAATCCCAGTAACTGAGCAGATTGTGAAATACTCAGACCGGCCCGTCTGGCACCAACAACCATGCCACGCTCAAAATTGCTTAAATCACCTTTCTTTCCCATTCTGACATTCAGTTTGGAGTTCAGGAGATTGTCTTGACCAGGACCACACCCCTAAATGCATTGAAGCAACTGCCATGTGATTGGTTGATTAGATAATTGCATTAATGAGAAATTGAACAGGTGTTCCTAATAATCCTTTAGGTGAGTGTATATTTACACATAATGAAGATACTTTGTATAAAAATACATATTAGATTAAAAGTCGTGCTGAGTGACACAAAAAGGAAGAAATGTGTGTCCATGAACACAAATTAATAGATCAAAATGTATGACTATGTCACGAATTCCTGTAATATTTTACAGTTTTTAACCATACATTTCATAGCAAAACCAAGTATTTTACAACTCTGCAAACTGTGTATTTCATTAACTTATATCTGATAACTTATTATTGTCGTTGTCTTTCCGATACCTCTGATGTCCAAATTCGCAGTTGTTACATAACCAAGTTTTGTTTTCTCTCTCTCTGCTTTCTCATTTTTGTTTTCAGGTTCTGTGATTGGTTGTTCATCATGACGGACCTGTCAATTGACCAATCAGCAACTGGGGGTTCCAGATATAAGGCGTCACCAGGGGAATGAGAAGGAAGGCTTGGGGAGTTTGAATGTCTCTCGGTGATTGTGCCACGGTTTTTGATCTTTGTAAATTCTTTGTGGTTGTTCGCCTACGTATGGTGTTGATCCAGAGAAATAACTTACCTGATCAATACTTCGCCAGTCCAGAGAGTAGCGAAAAGGGAAGTATGTCACGTGACATACATCTTACACACACACACAAACGCAGGAGTACCGATGTTAAGCACATTCGGGAAGGAGCGTGTGCAACTCTGTATGTTTTGTTTTTTCTTTAGTTAGTAAAGTTCAGTTATGGCGTGTAACGCTGAATATGTTTTTGTTTCTAATTTTATTTCTTTGTTTTGTTTGTAGATCGTTTAGATTAGTCATTGAGTTTTGGTTTTGTTACTTTTGTTTGTTTAGCACCGCTCAGTTTTTCTCCTCTCTGAGGCTCATTTCAATTTACTGTTCGAATTATTTTCTTTGTTTTCGTTGTTTGTAGTTGTAAATAAGTATTTATTGTGTTCCCTTTAGTAATTACGTTTTCCCCTTTGTAAATAAAGCGAACCACCAGTTTTCAAATATCTTTGTTGTCTTTCCTTAATTCATCCAACCACAGTACTTTCCAGAGATGAGATTAAGAGGTTGTGTTAAGTTTTATGATGAATGTCTCTATCATACCTCCTAACCAACAGGGGACGTAACAGCACAACGTTCCTTTTTTAGGAAAAGGAAAAAGCACAGTACTTTTTAAATGACTAAACACTTTGTTGTCTAAGTTGACAAGTACTTTTTGAATACTTTTTATTGGTTGTATATATTTGCAAAACCCAGAGAAAAACATAAAGAGGATCTAATAATAATTAAAGCTGCAAGCAGCGATGATCGGTCCCTCGCGCAAAAGTGCAACCGCAACCCTGTGCCATCACCACCCGTCGGCCTCAGGAACAGTGAACGGTGGGCAACGTGCATATAAGGAGTTACATTATAGATTTTTCAGTGCCATATTTCCTATTGCCAGCTGGTGGCGCTATGACTATAAGTGAACACTGACGTGGATATGTGTTTAGGCCAGGGCTCTTATAAAACATGTGAAGTGTGAGGCCGGTCGGACATTGCGTGCCTGAGTAACTATAGCTTCCTGTTTCATGGCGAAACATCAAACTTTGTCACGCCTCCATGGACACGCCCCTCATGAAAAGTCTGGAACTTGCAATGTATCGTCACAAAGGTCTAGGAAGTTATATTATAGAAAGACTTCAATTTATTTACATGTACCAGATTTCCTGTTATTTATTTAAATGTGTCACATTCCCTTTTGCCAGCTGGTGGCGCTATTGCTAGAGTGAACACTGACATGGATATGTGTAATCATAGGCATAAAATTAAAGCAGGCGAATTATAGTAGGATTTGTATTTATTTAAATGGTCACATTCCCTTTTGCCAGCTGGTGGCGCTATTGCTATGAGTGAACACTGACATGGATATGTGTACAGGACAGGACTCTTATCAAACATGTAAGTGTGAGGCTGGTCAGACATTGTGTGCCTGAGTTACTATAGCTTCCTGTTTCATGGCGAAACATAAACTTGTCAGGCCGCCACAGACACGCCCCTCAACGAAAAGTCAGCAACTTGCCATGTATCGTCACAAAGGTCTGAAGATCATACTGGCAAATATGATTCTGACCTGTTTTAATCTTATGAGGAGTTAATCACAGTTTAAAACATGTCACTTCCTGTTTCCTGCAGGTGGCGCTATAACTGTATCTGAAAATTACATGTAGATGTCTTCAGGCCAGGACTTTTATCAAATGTGTGAGTCTGGGTGAAGTCTGGGGCCTGTTGGACATTGATGATGAGTTACAACAACTTCCTGTTCATGGCAAACGCAAAATTTGGTAGGCCGCCAGGGTCACGTTTCCCCACGAAAAGTCAAGATCTCCGCAATTTAGTTCGCAAAGCCTAAGATTAGAATGACATGAAGATGATGTTGATCGGATTAAAACTCTAGGAGGAGTTCGTTAAAGTACGACGACTGGAAATTGAAACAAATTACAAAATTGCACAGGAAATCAAAAATAACGGACTTCCTGTTGGTTTAGAGATATGCTCCAAGAGACTTTTCTTAATGATTCGGGGATGTTCTATCAAGCCACCAAATTTGGTGCATGTACGTATTGCGTAGTGGCCTGGGCAGTTCTAGGTGGCGCTAGCGAGCCATTTTGCCACGCCTAATTTTAAACCCATATCAGACGTAAATTTTTGCAAGGTCTGATGCGTGTGCAAATTATTGTGGAGTTTTTGAGCATGTTTAGGCCTTCAAATTAGCGATCAAAGAGGGAGAAGAAGAAGAAGAAGAAGAAGAAGAATAAACAACACAGAAACAAAAGGCTCTGCACTACGGTGCAAGCCGGTGGCTTGACTCCTCCGTGCTCGGGCCCTAATTAAAGCTGCAAGCAGCGATGATCGGCCCTCGCGCAAAAGTGCAACCGCAACCCTGTGCCATCACCACCCGTCGGCCTCAGGAACAGTGAACGGTGGGCAACGTGCATATAAGGAGTTACATTATAGATTTTTCGTGCCATATTTCCTATTGCCAGCTGGTGGCGCTATGACTATAAGTGAACACTGACGTGGATGTGTTTAGGCCAGGACTCTTATAAAACATATGAAGTGTGAGGCCGGTCGGACATTGCGTCCTGAGTTACTATAGCTTCCTGTTTCATGGCGAAACATCAAACTTTGTCACGCCCCACGGACACGCCCCTCATGAAAAGTCGGAACTTGCAATGTATCGTCACAAAGGTCTAGGAAGTTATATTATAGAAAGACTTTAATTTATTTACATGTACAGATTTCCTGTTATTTATTTAAATGTGTCACATTCCCTTTTGCCAGCTGGTGGCGCTATTGCTATAAGTGAACACTGACATGGATATGTGTAATCATAGGCGATAAAATTAATAGCAGGCGAATTATAGTAGGATTTGTTATTTATTTAAATGTGTCACATTCCCTTTTGCCAGCTGGTGGCGCTATTGCTATGAGTGAACAGTGACATGGATATGTGTTCAGGCCAGGACTCTTCTCAAACATGTGAAGTTTGGGTCTGGTCAGACATTGTGTACCTGAGTTACTATAGCTTCCTGTTTCATGGCGAAACATCATACTTTGTCACGCCACCACGGACACGCCCCTCAGCAAAAAGTTAGGATCTTTCATTGTATCATCACAAATGTCTGAAGATCATACTGGCCAAATATGATGCTGACCTGTTGGAATCTCTATGAGGAGTTAATCACAGTTTAAAACATGCCACTTCCTGTTTCCTGCAGGTGGCGCTATAACTGTATCTGAATATTACCATGTAGATGTCTTCAGGCCAGGACTTTTATCAAATGTGTGAAGTCTGGGTGAAGTCTGGGGCCTGTTGCACATTGTAGGCCTGAGTTACAACAGCTTCCTGTTCATGGCGAAACGCCAAACTTTGGATGGCCGCCAGGGTCACGTTCCCCCATGAAAAGTCAGGATCTCCGCAATTTAGCTTCGCAAAGGCCTTAAGATTAGAATGACATGAAGATGATGTTGATCGGATTAAAACTCTAGGAGGAGTTCGTTAAAGTACGACGACTGGAAATTGAAACAAATTACAAAATTGCACAGGAAATCAAAAATAACGGACTTCCTGTTGGGTTTAGAGATATGCTCCAAGAGACTGGTGCGTGTGCAAATTATTGTGAGTTTTTGAGCATGTTTAGGCCTTCAAATTAGCGATCAAAGAGGGAGAAGAAGAATTAAAGCTGCAAGCAGCGATGATCGGGCCCTCGCGCAAAAGTGCAACCGCAACCCTGTGCCATCACCACCCGTCGGCCTCAGGAAAAGTGAACGGTGGGCAACGTGCATATAAGGAGTTACCTTATAAATTTTTCTGTGCCATATTTCCTATTGCCAGCTGGTGGCGCTATTACTATGAGTGAACACTGACGTGGATATGTGTTCAGGCCAGGACTCTTATCAAACATATGAAGTGTGAGGCCGGTCGGACATTGCGTGCCTGAGTTACTATAGCTTCCTGTTTCATGGCGAAACATCAAACTTTATCAGGTCGCCACGGACACGCCCCTCAATGAAAAGTCAGGATCATGAAATGTATCATCACAAAGGTCTGAAGATCATACTGGCTATACAGTTCAAATATGATGCTGACCTGTTTGAAGCTCTATGGGCAGTTAAAAACTGTTTAAAACATGCCATTTCCTGTTTCCTGCAGGTGGCGCTATAACTGTATCTGAATATTGCCATGTAAAGAAAAAAAGTAAATGATAGGTGATAAAATTAATGCAGGCGAATTATAGTAGGATTTTTTATTTATTTAAATGCGTCACATTCCCTTTTGCCAGCTGGTGGCGCTATCGCTATAAGTGAACACCGACATGGATATGTGTTCAGGCCAGGACTCTTATCAAACATGTGAAGTGTGAGGCTGGTCGGACATTGTGTGCCTGAGTTAGTATAGCTTCCTGCTTCATGGCGAAACATCAAACTTTTTCATGCCGCACGCACAGGCCCCTCAACTAAAAGTCAGGATCATGAAATGTATCATCACAAAGGTCTGAAGATCATACTGGCTATACTGGTCAAATACGATGCTGACTTGTTTGAATCTGTATGAGGAGTAAATCACAGTTTAAAACATGCTACTTCCTGTTTCCTGCAGGTGGCGCCATAACAGTATCTGAATGTTACCGTGTAGATGTCTTCAGGCCAGGACTTTTATCAAATGTGTGAAGTGTGAGACTGTTCGGACATTTTGTGCCTGAGATACTATAACTTCCTGTTTAGGAAGTAGGACGACTGGAAATTGAAACAAAATTGCACAGGAAATCAAAAATAACGGACTTCCTGTTGGGTTTAGAGATATGCTCCAAGAGACTTTTCTTAATGATTCTGGGAGTTCTATCAGCCCACCAAATTTGGTGCATGTACGTATTGTGTAGCGGCCTGGGCAGTTCTAGGTGGCGCTAGCGAGCCATTTTGCCAAGCCTGATTTTAAAACCCATATCACACGTAAATTTTTGCAAGGTCTGATGCGTGTGCAAATTATTGTGAGTTTTTGAGCATGTTTAGGCCTTCAAATTAGCGATCAAAGAGGGAGAAGAAGAAGAAGAAGAATAAACAACACAGAAACAAAAGGGCTCTGCACTACGGTGCAAGCCGGTGGCTTGCTCCTCCGTGCTCGGGCCCTAATAATAATAATAAACAACACAGAAACAAAAGGGCTCTGCACTACGGTGCAAGCCGGTGGCTTGCTCCTCCGTGCTCGGGCCCTAATGACAAATGGCAAAATAAAAATAATGAAATATGGAGATATAAGGTTTCATAAGTACAGCAGCGATGTGATAACTAGTAATACAAATCTCCTTTGTACCTTTTTTTCCACAGATTCCATATAGATCATTGCCAATACCTGTATAGGGATGGACACAGACACAAATCACCACAATAGTACAGTAAAACAGGTACAACACAAAATGTACTGCAAAAAAGCACCATTATCACTCAAACATTTACAAGTATTGACTATAAACAGACCAGAAACCAGGGTGTACAGTATATGTGACCCTAGACCACAAAACAGTCATAAGTCGCACAGGTATATTTATAGCGATCAGCAACAATACATTGCATGGGTCAAAATTATTTTATGCCAAAATTCATTAGAATTTTAAGTAATGTTGGACTTTAAAGGCAGTCCTGCATGCTCAAAAATTTGAAAGAGACTTTTCTCCAAGTTATATAGAAGTTTTATTTATCAGATGTAAAAAGTAACAAAGCTTTGGGTTGTCAGTCGCTCTCCACACTCCACCACAAGCCAACAACCCAGATTATTCAAAAAACACACATATTTATTCAGTATTTGACGTCGTTCTCATCTTCTGACTCCTCCTTTTTCTCTTTGGAGTATTGCTCCTTAGCAACCAATCACCGTGAACCAGTTTATCTGACTCCGTCCTTTTTTCTTAGTTCCTGCAAAACAACATCTTCTCACAACACATGTTTTACATCCTGTGGTCAGTCGCTAGTTTTGAGGAATGTTCTCTAGAGACAGTTTCTTTTGGGGAGTGTTCCCTAGAGACAGTTTCTTGTGGCCGGACAACATACCAACATTCTTAACATTCTTTTAGTAAAAAGAAAACACTCAATCATCTAATGCTTTTAATTATGTAGCGTTGTTTCTTAATCCTATGATTCATTAAAACACATCACAACTCATGATTATACTTAAAACATATGCAGTGGATTGATTCATAACATTTCTTTTCTGTGTGACTCTTTATGTGTGTGTGTGTGCTGACTTAGTTAGACAATTTATGGTTCCAACCCCCACTTATCCTGTCTCACTCCGCTTGCCACAGTAACTTTTCACTGAGTAAAATAGCAAGCACATGATAAAAGCACACAGCTTAATGATTTAATGAAAGAAAACACTTATTGATTATATTGATAATTAAATCATACTTTTAACTGAAAAATATTTCCACAGTAAAGATCATGTTCCATTAAGACATTTTGTAAATTTCCTACCATAAACATATAAAAACTATTTTGTGAGTGGATAAAGCAAAATCGCAAACAAAAACGGGTAGAAACAAGCCTACAAAGTTTGGGAATTACCCACTCAAGTTTGGTATCTATGAAAAGCTTAGAATTTCTGCTTTCGGGTTATTACATTATCGGGTCATTACAGTGGTAAGCCAATAGAGTTAAAACAAACCTGTTTCTTCTTAACAACCGCCTGCTACAGCGCCTCTGATGGACAACTTTAAAGGCTATTTTCTCAATATTTTGATTTTTTTGCAACCTCAGATTCCAGATTTTCAAATCGTTGTATCTTTGCCAAATATTGTCCTATCCTAATAAACCATACATACATAGAAATCTTATTTATTCAGATGGTGTATAAATCTCAATTGAAAAAAAATGACCCCTATGACTGGCTTTGTAGTCCTAAACTGCAGGTGTGGGTGATGAGTAACTATGGCAACAAATATGAGAGTTATTGGTAACTGAGGGGACATACAAGGAAGTAATTATGGTTAAACCCATGAACTTGCAACAAAATGAACAAAAACTAAACGTAACCCTGACATTATATTAATAAAATTAAACATATTTTTTTTGTTTTTAATTTAACTATATTTGGTTGCAGCAATTTTAGATTTCTTTAGAAAATAACTGTCAACAAGAACAGACACAAGTTTGAACAACAAACTTTGAGTGTCCTCCACCACTGCATTCCACTCCAAATTTTTATGCCCTTCCCTCGCTAACTTCTCTCTTTCTCATTGACTCAGATGTGTGTCATTGCTTACATTGCGTGGGTGCCCACTACTGGCAGAACTCGTGAATAAAGCTGCGTCCAAATACCCCCACTTGCGGTCTTTGCACTTGACTACTTCATGACGTATTTCCTGTTTTTGGCCCAAGTGTTCTAGTGGGCGTGAAGATCCCAAGTGAGCATGTAATATTTCTAACACGATGGGACACACTTAGCAAGCGCAAATGTAACGGAGGCCAGCTAGTGAAGAGCTGTGCAGTGTGTAAACCTCACGCCCCGATAGCGACAGACGCTATAGGCTGTGGTCTTAGCCTCCTCGTTAGAGCACCCGACTCCCATGCCAGACCGACCCGGTTCGAGGCAGCGAGTAGATCCGGTTACACAAACATGTAATTAATGTGGTGTTTCTAATTATGTGATAAAAAGCAGTTTTACAAAATGCATGACTCTGGAGTTTTCACCAATAAAATGTGTAACACTTAACGTTTCTACTACGTGAACTCAAGTCAGATTTGTTTTTATTACGTTCTATTTGTATTGTATCAAAGCAGCTGTACCCAAAAAACAAAAACAAAAGAAAAACACATTTTAGCCAAACATAGAAAAAATAAAGAAGTACGTAAGTGAGTATAACTTACACCGGAAAGCTTTCAGCAAGCTTTCAAGAGCTGAAAGTCTCATGATGTATATCCAGAACATGATGCATGATGGGATACACTTAGCCCTGAATACCGGAAGCGGTATTCAAAAGAGTGTGGGCTTAGTGTGCGTTAAGGGCACTGCACTTTGGCATTTTAAGACATTGGACAGACTTGCGCTCTTACTTCCTGTCACGTGTACGCGCTCTTAAGTGGCCAAGACCACAAGTGGGGGTATTTGGATGCAGCCTAAGGTTTAAATGGAATGCACTAAGCCCTTGATAACTTGGTATTTTTGAAGCAGAATTATTAAGTAAACTTATGAATTAAACTCACTTATGAATTCATGCACCATTCTATATATGCATATCAGTTGTTGTAGAAAATATGAAAACTGATAGCTGTATAAGCTATTGGAGAAAAATAAAATTACACAACCAAAACATTGATGGTATAAACTTTGACTGTAGACAGGCTAAGATAGCTACAAGTATTGTGCAATTAAATCTCAAAATAATTAATATAATATACACTAGTATGCCTTTATTCAGAAAAAAAATATATACCATACACTAGAGTTGAGCGATCTGCTGTGACATAACAGTCAAGTTGAACTGTGGAATATATAGCTAATTGAAGCGTACATATGAAGTAGACCCGCTCCCTCAGTCAAAATCAAGGGAACAAGGGTCTGTCCAAATAAACTTCCCTCGTTCACTTCACGAAGTGGAACGAACTTCAAAATGTTGGCGGGGACTCCCCCGAGGGGAAGTACTTAGGGAAGTTCGCGAGGGCCTGTCGAAAACAGAAGTGGACGCACCCCAGGTGAGTCTAATCAGGCAATTGACTCGCGTTGTATTATGGGAAATATCGACTGAGCCAGTGTACATCGAATGTACGCTCAAAATCCGAGAGCATTGTTGGTAAAAAGTAGTGAAAATGTAGGGAGTGAGTTGTTCACTCAGAATTTGGACAAAACTACAAAAAGTCTTACACGCTATATAGTGCACTATATACTCTCAACTCTCAACTCAACTTTATTTATATAGCGCTTTTTACAATTTTCATTGTTACAATGCAGCTGTACATGAGACATATTGACTATAAGCAAAACATTAAATTTGTACCTGTAAAAACAAGAAAAAAGTGAAAACACAGAAGACAGACATACCCACATACAAAACACTCCACACACACATTATGCACACGTACTAACACACATAGACATAGAAACACACACACGGACGCGCAGACACACGGACGCGCAGACACATGTACACAGACACACACAAACATGTCTGGTTTATTATCTCCACACACACACACACACGCACGCACGCACACACGCACAGTGAGAGCACACATTTAAGATAAAGGAGAGAGAAGCACAGGTCAAATATAACAGACTATAAATTCCTATATGCAATATTAATTAAATAAAACTTTAAAATTCTAAAGCAGCCCCCTGACCAGGCAAATAGTGCAAAAAAACTGTATGCAAATGGTGGTGAGGAACCCAAAACTCTAACCGAGAAAAAAAACCTCAGGAGAACCCAGGCCCAACCAGTGGATTCCAGTTCCCCTCTGGCAAAAGCTGCTGCCTCTGCACAAGCTCGACAGTGCTTGCACAGCAAGGCTAAATAAAAATAAATAAACTTACTAATAAGGTAAATTATAGTTTTAAGATTATTATTAATAATCGAATAGCATTTGAAATTTTGTGGTGAAGACGTGTCAAGTGACCACGTCCTTCTTTATCCAGCTCTATCATCTCAGCTCTTGTGAGGTCGCCGCTTTCCATTCTCTGCTCTACCATCAGGTCTGTGCATGAACTGCATCCTGCTCGCTGTGGTAACCTTGGAACAATGAGACAAGACTGGCTGAGAGTAGAGTACTGTTCTGTACTCTTTGATGCAACAAGTACATCAGTTGTGTTTTTGGTTCCGGTTGATCTAACTAATGCAGCCTAAACCCTCAGAGGATTTATATTATGGAAGTGTAGTGTATACAAGATTAAAAAGATGTGTCTTTCGTCTAGATTTAAACTGACAGAGTGTGTCTGCCTCCCGGACAGTGCAGGGAAGACTATTCCAACGTTTAGGCGCTAGATAGGAAAAGGATCTACCACCTGCACTTGATTTTGAAAATCTAGTTATTACCAACTGACAGGACGCCTGAGAGCGTAATGCACGTGAAGGACTGTAATACAAGAGGAGTTCACTCAAGTACTGAGGAGCTAAACCATGTAGGGCTTTGTAGGTAATAAGCAAGATTTTAAAGTTAACGCAATGCTTTATAGGTAACCAGTGCAAGGTTGACAGAACCGGGCTAATATGTTCATACTTTTTTGTACGTGTAAGAACTCGAGCTGCCGCGTTTTGGACCAGTTGGAGTTTTTGTAATAAGCCTGCAGGGCAACCACCTAACAGTGCATTACAGTAATCTAGTCTTGATGTCATGAATGCATGAATTAACTTCTCTGCATCTGACATTGACAGCATATGACGTAATTTAGATATATTCTTAAATTGGAAAAACGCAATTTTACAGGTGTTGGCGTCGTGGCTCTCAATTGACAGATTATTATAGAATTGAAGGCCAAGATTCTTTGCTGACGATGAGGGTTTTATGGAACATCCGTCAATAGTTAAGCAGTATTCTAGGTTGTTACGTATAGCAGTTTTCGGTCCAATAAGTAACACCTCTGTTTTGTCCGAGTTTAGTAATAACAATTTGTTATTCATTCAGTTTTTTATATTGACTATGCATTCCATTATTACATTTAAATTACATTTACATATAGGAAACAGGTGAGAGAATTCAAACACAGCTTAGGTTTAACCCAGTGACTATCACCACAGCTAAAGCCTTAAATAAATAATTGAATATTCTCCAGTGTCATATATTTTAATAATGTAATTTAATTAGAATTAGAATAGAAATAGAAAAAAATAACAGTGTTAAAATTGCATTTACAGCAGTTTTACATTGCATGCTAAATCCATTTACTAAATTAAAAATGAAATCTTCTGAGAGATGTTGGGCAACTAACTAAGCAATGTGGTTAGTTATTATCGTTAATTATTATTGTCGTTGTTAACTTATCCTGATATCTCAATAACTCTGTTCTTGTTATTTACTTGAAGATTCTAATCCAAAAGTGATGAAACTTAACGCCATTAGCATAGCAATAGCGTGTTAGGTTGCTTTCTGTTTACACTGTGGAATATCACCTTGCCTCTGGTTTGTCTTGTGTGCTAACTGTTTCTCTTTTTAAGCGAGTATACTACGATTCATTGAGCAACCTTGGTAAGTTGGAATTGCACTTCAAACCCGGTGAGTTATGGCTTATATTCCTATTATTGTTACTTGCACCTCATGTCATATGTTTAGCTTAGCCTTCTCTGTCAGCTGCGAGGGTTTTATATGCGATAACTGCAGTGAAATAGTTAGGCTGACAGAGAAGATCTTAGAATTAGAGTGTCGCATACAATATTTATCTGAGGATAGTAAGAGTTTAACGACGATAGAAAATACTTTGGATGCGAGCAACATTAGCGCACACAGCTCGGTTCTGGTTGAAAATCCCCCGCAGTTGGGAAACTTCGTGACTGTGAGACGGCGTAGTCGCAGGACAAAACATCACTCGACCGTTCCGATTACAGTCTCGATCAGGTTTGCCCCGCTCAGTGACGCACCGACTGAGAAACCTGCTGAAAGTGCTCTAGTTATCGGTGATTCTATTGTTCGTAACGTTAACATAGAGGCACCAGCCACCATAGTCCAATATTTACCAGGAGCCAGAGCGCCTGACATCAAGTCAGAGGTGTGTGAGCTCACAAGCACGATGTCAGACACTGTAATATTCTCTGGCCCCCTCACTGCTTATCGTGGTGATGAGATTTATAGCAGATTATCATTACTAAATGGCTGGTTGTCTGAGTGGTGCCTGCAGAATGTTATAGTTTTTATAAATAACTGGAAGAGTTTTGAGGGCAGACCTGACCTGTTGAAACGAGATGGTCTCCATCCCTCCTGGGCTGGGGCTTCCATCCTGTCTAGAAATATGGCAAAACGTCTTAATAATGCTAATGCTAAAGCTTGACTCAGTGTCGGCCCAGGTCAGGGAGCAGACAGTATGGCTTAACCAACTGTCTGCTTGCCGTCTCACGTCGCAGAATACACAAAATGTACAACATGTAGTAATTCGTTCTCCCAAACATCACAAAATAGAGACTGTGTCTGTCCCCCGGATTAGCAAACATAAAATAATGCGTAAACCTCTTGAAAGTAATTTAATAAACGTTAAACAAACTAAACATGAACAAAATACAGATAATCAACTGTTACGACTCGGATTGCTAAATATTAGATCTCTCTAATAAAGCACTTTTAGTTAATGATATGATAACAGATCTGTCATGGCTCTGCCTCTATTAGTCATGTTTTTCTTGGTCCTGTGGCAGAGCCATGACAAAGCCTTTGGTTATTTGTGGAGAGAAACATATTATTGTCCTTTTGACAATAATATGCGTTCTCTCCAGTGTCTTGTCATTGGCCCCGCCCCTCTCGTTTCATGTATTGCTTTCCTTCCGTGTCTAATGTTTCCCACCTGCCCTAGCTCGTTATCCCTCGTTTGTCTTTCCTATATATACTCATGTTTCTTTGTCCTGTGCTCGTGTATTACGTTGTATATGGTGTCGTCGAGTGTATTTGATGTAGCCGTGTTTGCTGTGGTCCTGTGAAAACCCCTGTCAAGTCGAGTTTAGTAAGTCTTTAGTTTAGCTTTTGTCTAGTGTTGTTTATTTTAGTCTAGTCTTAATTAGTCTACGTCCTGTCTGCTTCCTGTTATCTTGTTTTCTTGTTTATATTCCCATCGTGGGTGTTTTGTTTTGTACCTTTGTTTTTTGTCATTACATATATATATCTGTTAACCCCTGAACTGCTGCCTGCATTTGGGTTCTTCCCTCACAAATCGTGACAGAATACACGAGCCACTAATGAACCCAGCAGGCAGTATGGACACTGTTCGCTCCCACCAGGCTCGTCTCCTCTGCGGCATTCGCCAGGGAACCGGAGACGTAGATGACTACGTGGGCCGGTTCCTCGAAGTCGCAGAGGAGACGGTGTTCGGGGAGGAGTTGGTGACGCTGTTCAATGCCAATCGCGTGTGGAGATGAGGTCGCTGAGACCGCTGGCTGTATGCCGTGGATCGATCAGAGTCCAGGGACTCAGTTCAACCCACCTACTCATGTCCGCTGGTCACGATCCCTGAGGGCCGCCCCCTGAAGATCGGGGTTGTGGGCGTCGCCACACCGTCCTCTCCACCACCAGCGAGCCTCGGTGGCAAACGGGGAAGGCGAGCGTCCTGGGGATCCACCTCCAAGGAGTCCCAGCCAGAGCCAGCCGTGCCTTATACATCCTTCCTTCAGCCGACCACCAGGGGGGTGGCTCGGCAGAAGAAGAAGAGGCAGCAGCGGGCAGCGTGGACTCCAATCCCGCCGGTGGTGCAGCCGATGTCCCAGCTGGTGCAGCCGGGGCCCAGTCCGGTGCAGCCGGCATCCAGTCCGGTGATCCAGCCGGCGTCCAGTCCGGTGATCCAGCCGGCGTCCAATCCGGTGATCCAGCCGGCATCCAGTCCGGTGATCCAGTCCGGTGTCCAGTCCGGTGTCCAGTGCGGTGATCCAGCCGGCGTCAAGTCCGGTGATCCAGCCGGCGTCCAGTCCGGTGCAGCCAGTATCCAGACCGGTGCAGCCGGCCTTCCAGCCGGCGCCCAACCTTGCCCCGCCGACTTCCAAGTCACCCCAGGACTTCCTCCCCTAAGTCCCTCAGGACTCAGCGCCCCGAAAAATAGAGTGCAACTTTAAGAAAACTAAATTAGAGGTCTTTCGTACAACATGGAAGGATAGTATTCGAAAATACAGGAAAGCCCTAAAAACTTCTAGATCTGCCTACTTTTCATCACTAATATAAGAAAACGAGCAGAACCCTAGGTTTTTATTTAAGACAGTGGCTAAATTAATAAAAAATAAATTGTCAGTGACTTCTGATCCTGTATATCAGCATAGCAGTGATGAATTTATGAACTACTTCACAAATAAAATCCAAGATATTAGAGAAAAAATTATAACAATGCAATCAGAAGTGAAACCCGCTGAACAAACAAACTACAGGGCCCTTAAGGAGAAAATGCAATTATTTTATACCGTAGATCAAGATGAGCTGTCTAAAATTATTAGATCATCTAAATCAATAACATGCATGCTAGACCCTATATCTACAAATCTACTGAAAGAGATGCTCCCAGAAATTATAGATCCTCTTCTTGGTATTATTAACTCATCTCTGACATTAGGACATGTGCCTAAAGCATATAAGGCGGCTGTTATAAGGCCCCTTGTCAAAAAACCCCAACTCGACCCTGGAGAACTAGGGAACTACAGGCCTATATCGAATCTACCTTTCATATCTAAAATTCTGGAAAAAGTAGTTTCAACTCAATTATGCTCCTTCCTCCAAAGGAATGACATCAATGAAGAATTCCAGTCTGGATTTAGAGCATGTCACAGGACAGAGACTGCTTTGATCAGAGTTACAAATGATCTGCTATTGGCGTCTGACCGAGGTAGTATCTCGTTATTGGTGCTGCTAGACCTTAGTGCTGCATTCGATACCATTGACCACAGCACACTCCTACATAGACTCGAAAATTATGTCGGCATTAAGGGAATAGCTTTGAAATGGTTTAAATCTTATTTATCCGACCGTTTTCAATTTGTAGCAATAAACAATGAGGTGTCACGCAAATCGCAAGTCCAGTACGGTGTACCACAGGGCTCAGTCTTAGGGCCTCTGCTCTTCGCATTATACATGCTACCTCTAGGAGATATAATAAAGCGACACGGAGTTAGCTTTCACTGTTATGCTGATGATACTCAACTTTATATTTCCTCGAAGCCTCATGAAACACAGCAGTTCCATCGAATAATGGAATGCATAGTCGATATAAAAAACTGGATGAGTAACAACTTTATATTACTGAACTCGGATAAACAGAAGTGTTACTTATTGGACCGAAAACTGCTATAAGTAACAATCAAGAATACTTTTTAACTATTGACGGATTTTCCATAAAACCCTCGTCGTCAGCAAAGAATCTTGGCGTTCTATTCGTCAGTAGTCTGTCATTTGAGAGCCATGTCGCCAACACCTGTAAAATTGCGTTTTTCCATTTTAAGAATATATCTAAACTACTTTATATGCTGTCAATGTCAGATGCAGAGAAGTTAATTCATGCATCCATGACATCAAGACTAGACTACTGTAATGCACAGTTATGTGGTTGCCCTGCAGGCTTATTACAAAAACTCCAACTGGTACAAAACACGGCAGCTCGAGTTCTTACCCGTACAAAAAGTATGAACATATTAGCCCAGTTCTGTCAACCTTGCACTGGTTACCTATAAAGCATCGCGTTAACTTTAAAATCTTGCTTATTACCTATGAAGCCCTACATGGTTTAGCTCCTCAATACTTGAATGAACTCCTTTTGTATTACAGTCCTTCACGTGCATTACACTCTCAGGCGTCCTGTCAGTTGGTAATACCTAGAATTTCAAAATCAAGTGCAGGTGGTAGATCCTTTTCCTATCTAGCGCCTAATCTTTGGAATAGTCTTCCCTGCACTGTCCGGGAGGCAGACACACACTGTCAGTTTAAATCTAGACTAAAGATGCATCTTTTTAATCTTGCATACACTACTCTTCCATAATATAAATCCTCTGACGGTTTAGGCTGCATTAGTTAGATAAACCGGAAACAAAAACACAACTGATATACTTGTTGCATCAAAGAGCGCAGAACAGTACTCTACTCTCAGCCAGTCTTGTCTCATTGTTCCAAGGTTACCACAGCGAGCAGGATGCAGTTCATGGCTTTACCTGATGGTAGAGCGGAGAATGGGATGCGGCGACCTGACAAGAGCTGAGATGATATAGCTGGATAAAGAAGGACGCGGTCACCTGACATGTCTTCATGGCCTGACCTGATGGTAGAGCGGAGAATGGGAAGCGGCTACCTGACAAGATCTGAGATGATAGAGCTGGATAAAGAAGGACGCAGTCACCTGACACGTCTTCACCACAAAATTTCAAATGCTATTAGATTATTAATGATAATCTTAAACTATAATTTACCTTATTAGTAAGTTTATTTATTTTATTTAGCCTTGTTGTGTAAGCTCTCTGGAGCTTGTGCAGAGGCAGCAGCTTTTGCCAGAGGGGAACTGGAATCCCCTGGTTGGTCCTGGGTTCTCCTGAGGTTTTTTTTCTCGATTAGAGTTTTGGGTTCCTCGCCACCGTTTGCATACTGTTTTTTGCACTATTTGCCTGGCCGGGGGGGCTGCTTTAGAATTTTAAAGTTTTACTTAGTTAATATTGCATATAGGAATTTATAGTCTGTTATATTTTACCTGTGCTTCTCTCTCCTTTATCTTAAATGTGTGCTCTCACTGAGCGTGTGTGTGCGTGCGTGTCTGTGTGTGCGTGTACTTGTCTGTGTACGTGTGTGTGTGCGTGCGTGTCCGTGTGTGTGTGTGTGTGTGTGTGTGTGTGTGTCTATGTCTTTGTGTGTTAGTACGTGTGCATATTGTGTGTGTGGAGTGTTTTGCATGTGGGTCTGTCTTCTGTGTTTTCAACTTTTTCTTGTTTTTGCAGGTACAACTTTAATAGTTTTGCTTATAGTCAATGTGTCTTATGTACAGCTGCTTTGTTACAATGAAAACTGTAAAAAGCGCTATAGTGTTGAGTTGAGTTAGCTGTATGAGAGCTCCTTCACAATCCCTCTTGGAATTTAGTGTAAGATTGATTCTTAAACAACCACAAAAGAAACTCCAAAACTGCTTTATTTCCTTTAAACATGGTCTGGAAAAAAATCTCTGAAGTATGGGAATGTCTCTATGTGGCAGGTTGGTTGAGAGTGCGGCTGACACAGCTCAATCAGTGCTCACAGAAGCTCAGAGAGAATCATCAGTCATGTCAATGTGGCAGAAACTCAAAATGCTCATAATTACAATGTTATATAAACAAACAATCTGTAAAAGTTGTTGTGTTATTAAATCTGTAAAAGGAATGTTTTGCTATTATTTTCTTAATATGACTAAGAAAAAAAACACCAACCTAGTTTTTGGAGGCTTGACATAGAGGCTGCTAAATACAATACATGATCTATCTGAATTTATTCACCGATTCTTTCAGCACAGACATAAATAATATACATTTTCAAATGTGTTTCACTGTGAAAGCCTAGTCTATGTGTCATACAATCACACTATGCCATATTGGACCCCATTTGTATATGTTTCTATTTTTAGACAACAGTCAGGTTAATGTTTAAGCACTGTCACAGCACCCAGCACTATTAAAACCTTCGGCACAGCTACTCTTTGCACTTCAGATCAGGCCTGCTGTTTATGGTGCAGGAAAAAGCAAATCTGCTGATAAAAGTCTGATAAAAGTCATGGGTGTCAAAATATCAGTGCAGAAAAACATGTTTACTCTGGCAGGACGTGTGTTATATAAGATCTGCTCCATTTGGTATGCTCCCTCCTGTTGTGTAAGCACTCCCAACAGAATATCGCTCCTCTTGAAGTAATTAGAGGTTCACATTAGCCGGACCCACCCTGAGACCTATTGGATGACCAATGGTACCCCTCCCCCAGCCTGGTGACCTCTCTTGGGTCTGATCCACCGCAGACCACCAGTGGGGCTCAGCATCACAGAGCTCTGCACAGAGTTTAAAGGGTTGGCAGAGCGAATCAACGACACTGAGTGCGTTTACATGCACAACGTAAACGGATATCTATCAAAAATCAGCTTAAAAAGAAACCTGTTTTCGCGTGTTTCCATGCATAGTAATAAACCGGCTACGCAGAAAACCGCGTTTACATGGAAGTTTGAGACTTGCCAGGTTTCTCGTGTGCAGTGAAATCACCGTCGATAGTGTGTTTAGTAATTAAAAATGCAGCGGGAAAACGATCAGTAGCTGTATTTTTATATCTCTTGTCCGCAGTACCTGCATATGCAACAATAGTTTTTCATTTTGTTTCTACATCAACTGCATGATTCAAGACCGGACTGTTATGCGTTACTTTACTATTACTTCCGTTTAGACATGCGCACATAAACAAAACTGAGAGAAAACCGGTAATGGCGTTTACATGCAGCGTGAAATCTGAGTAATGGGTAAAAAACTACCTCTGCCAAGCGGGTTTTGCTTACGCCGTTTATGAGCTTTCCCCGATAAAAGAAAACCATTTGATGCGTTTACATGTCCTTACTTGTTAGCAGCATATTTAGTATAATCGGAGTAAGACTATGCATGTAAATGCACTCACTGATTGAGTGTGGACTATCTGTGGACGGGCATGCAGCCACCATACCTCACAATTAGCATCTCCTTCAGTAACACCCTTATTTGGTGATATACACACACACACACACATCAGGTGTTATGTGGGTGATTCTTTAAATGGAGCATGCTTGACTTTTTGAAATTTTGAAAAAAAAATTCAAACACTTTCATCATGAGAATCCGGTTCGGGTACCTTTCTGTGTGGAGTTCTCCCTGTGTCAGCGTGAGTTTACTCAGGGTACTCCGGTTTTCTCCCACAGCCCAAAGACATGCAGGTTATCGACTAAGGATTACAAATTGTCCCCCCAACTTGTGTATGAATCAACTTGTGTATAGAAAAGACTTGTTTATGGGTCGAATTGTGTATAGAACAGACTTGTTTATGGATCGAATTGTGTATAGAACAAACTTGTGTATGCATTGACTGTTTTACATCATGAATATAGCCTGAAATTCTGGAATGGCATTAAGAATGAATAAAACAAACAAACAAATCAAACCGTCTTACCTATATGTAAATATGTATCAGCTATTGTGGATTAAAGATCTGAACATGGTCTTGATTCATCATCAGCTGGATTGATTCTCCAACCTAGGAAGAAAATGTAGCATTTAAACAACAAATAAAACACAACAGACCACATAAAAAGTACCCCCCCAAAATATCACTCAGAATATTAGACCACCACCACCCAATGTAAACTGTTTTTTAAACATCCGCCCTAAACTTACAGTACTGATGATTATTACCAAAACAATTGTTCATGTTTCTGTAAAAACAGTGCCATCATGAATGCAAGCTGTCATCAAGGCCCAGTGGGCATTCAAAATATATTTTTATCTGTGAATAGTGTGTGTTAGTGTGTGTGTGCGTGCGTGTTTTCGTATGTGAGTGTCTAGAGCAGTGGTCACCAACCCTGCTCCTGGAGATCGACCGTCCTGCAGACTGCAGCTCCAACCCTGCTTCAGCACACCTGTCTGTAATTATCAAGCAAACCTGAACACCTTGATTAGATAGTTCAGGTGTGTTTGGTTGGGGTTAAAGCTGAAATCTTCAGGACGGTCGATCTCCAGGAGCAGGGCTGGTGACCACTGGTCTAGAGTGAATGCATGAAGAGCTGAACTGTGTAAGGTTGAGTGTCACACTTTTTTGTTTCAGGACAAATCAATGGGCTTTTGAAGTTTGATTAGGTTAAAATCCCTCCCCCATGTACTAGAGTTCATCTACAACTGCGTTTCATTCATATTCAGATGTGGAATGTGCTTTCTGATGAATGCTGGGAAAAAACTACAAGGTGGTGAAAAGTGGGCAGACTCAGAGGGGGTAATGAACCTTTGATCTCAAATTTAACCAGCCACTAAAATGATGATTAAACCAAAGAACCGCATAACAAAAGCCTCCCAATGGCAGTGGGTGCATTTATGGTGCATTCAAGTCCTCCTGGCTTGTATGTATTCACAAGCTGGTAAGTCATACTGACAACATGAGGTATGTTCAAGTAATTTTTGTTTGCATCTATGACTATGAGGATGGTTAACCCTCTTTTATTGATTTACACAGAACTACAGCAATGTTTGTTAAATCTGCTTAAAGAAAATGAAGTAGAAAGAATGTATATGGGGTGTGTTTTGATTTTTTATCTTTTTAATTACTTCATGAAGCCACTGTAAACTGTATTGTTATTAATTGTTATATTTTAATGCTTTCATATTTAATGTATCAGATTCAAGTCACTAATGCTTGCCTACAGGACTATCACTGGATCTGCACCGACATACTTTCACACCCTCCTACACTCCATCAAGATCCCTGCTTTCAGCAAACCAGCGGCATCTTGTACTGCCTTCCCATAAGGGCAGTAAATCGCTTTCCCGCTCATTCTCATTCACAACTCCTTCCTGGTGGAACATTCTTCCTAACTCGGTCTGGTCAACCACATCTCTCACAACATTCGAAAAACTACTTAAAACGTTCGAAAAACTACTTAAAAAAATAAATAAAACGCTAACCCTCTCTCTTTCTCCCAACAGGTAGTGGTCTAGCTTTTGTTGAAACCAGTAACTTTGTATTGGCACCTATTGCATTATTGCTCCTGTATGACATATCGCTTATTGCTCCTTAAACTCTTTGCAAGTCGCTTTGGATAAAAGCGTCCGCTAAATGATTAAATGTAAATGTAAATATCATAATTTGTGCACACAGCTTATATTGTTGTAAGTAAAAAGGAGTGAATGTTCAATTTAAACAAAAATCTACCGTCAGCTACAGACATGGCTTTACTTGCTTCAACCATGTTTCTCACTGACATGCCCCCAACTGAATGACTTGCAAGGCTAGGTACTATCAGCCTTCAGAGTTTAATGACTGAACTAGAGGGTAACCAGTAATGGTCCATTGGGATCCCTTTAAATTGGTGTATCATTAGTCAGGAAAAGACCACAGATCATGATGATTGTTTGCTCATTACAGGGTTTGAACAAGGCTTGATAAGCGTCCTGTTTTTCAGCCCTGAGGTTTAACTGCAACCTCAAGTTGTCCTTGAAAAAATGGCAACAACATGATTGTATTGCACCTGTGGTACATTTTTTTTTTTTGGAGAAAAGTTGTCAAAGGAAATCTGTGGACCTCTGAGATTGGTTTGATTTATTGCATCTGGAATTATCTAAAAATTAAAAACTTTAAAGGTTCCCAGGAGCACAATGTTCTGCATTATTATCAAGTGAAAGAAGCTGGAACTACTAATACTCTTCTCAAGTCTTTGGCATTCATCTCATATCTCCTGCACTTCATCTCACATGTAGGGCATATTCATTTTGGTATACATAATCACACTTAAAAAAGAATGAAAATGATGTTATTACTGCATTTAGTTCTAGCCTTATGGCATGGGTCCCTGACATAGAGCATGACTGTGCACATGTTCCACTGAATTTCCAACACCCGTGAACATATTAATTTCCTTCAGCCAGAGGTATTTTTAGACTGCTACATGTTAGTACATATGGCGCCACAGAAATAATAAAATCAATAATGATTTTCTTTAATTTATCTCCTCTACATCATCATTCTTAACTGGTTAGCTTGGGGAACCAAATTTTTAATTTACATTATGTACAAAAGTAAATAAAATGTTATTTAACAGGTTATTAAACATTGCAGTTGATAAATACCATTAACCTAAACAATGTACAAAACAACTTCCTTGTTGTATTTTGTTATAGTTGTAGCTAATTTAGTTTTGTTTGTTTTTAAACATTTTACCATCTGGCTAATTTGGCTCCCTACCAAGCCAAACCAGCCTTTGATGTCAACAGCAAAACATACAGGAAGTATTTTCGTCTTTGAAAGAGATGATTTGGAAGAAAAACTTTGGTTTGTTCTGTATACTGTATTGCTGTGACATAAAGAGGCCAACTACAATAAATCAAAAAGGTTCTCATTGTCGTCCAAACTAAATGCATTAATTTCCAACAGTTTATACCTCATTGAAATCAATCGGTGATCCTGCTGTTTTACAGTAAAAGTGACTTTTTACCATTCCAGACTTTCCACATAAGAAATGAATCATGAAGAACGACATGGTTCACTGTCCATGGAGACTGCAGAGAATAGGTTTTAGGCCACTTATTGTTCCATGATTTTTACTCTTTTTTTTTTATTAAGAGACACTTGAGACATATCTTTGGAATGATTAATCTGAAAGATGTTCTGTGATGCATAATGTGCATCAACTTTCCATGAGCATGTGTACACTTGACTTGACGTAATGCAAGCCAAGAGCCAGAAATTTTGGCTGATATTTATATTACATTCTTTACTCTTGAATTGGACCCCGCTCAAGTTGTGTGGCATGTCACTTTTTTGATGGTGACTTCGGTTCAGAAACCCCCTATGGCAAATAAGCTGAAAGGTCATGTTCAAATACTGTTAGTAAAAATGTAAACATGCATAAAGTCACTATGTCTGATTTTATGATAAAAGTGAATTTTTCATCAAGCTGAAATGAATTATTGGTAAAATGTACTAATGTGTAATTCATGAGCATGACTCTGCATTTGTCAGGAATAAAGACTCTGGGTAGTTTTTGAGGTTTTGCGACACTTTGTGAATGGTTTTACATAGTTGACAAAAGTGACTAAGATGTGCATTGCATCAGAATTTGTCATAAAGGGGAAAGTGGGGAAAGATGTGTCAGTGAGTTTTCTGTGTCACCCATTCAGTCAAGGAAACTGCTCAACTGACAAATTCAGAAAGGGCTGATCATGTACATATTGTGAATGAGGATTGGACAGTGGTTTTTTTTTGTGTTTGTGTGTCAAATTACAAACATACAAAAGGCACATCAGTGACCAGATGTTAATAGTTGAATGTCTGGGAACACTGGTTTATGTGTAGATTAATAATATAATTATAGGTAATAATATCCCAATTATATTAATAATATCCCAATTTCAAAAATACTGGAATGAAAAGTTGACCAACAATAAATTTCTCTGTTTACATATGTAGAAAGTGTACAGTGTTATGAATGTGGCTACAGAGGGAACTAAATGTCCCTAAAGAGAAATTGTCTCGGTTACGACTGTAACCTCCGTTCCCTGATGCAGGGAATGAGATGTTGTGTTGAGAGACAGACTGGGGTTTAATCTTGAGACTTTATCATCTCCGAGAGGAATTTAAAACGCAATGGGCTTTGGCGAATGGCACACGCACGCCAGTCCCCGCCCCGTGCATACGGGTATAAAAGGGAGGTGGCGTCGGCCATTCACTCACCCTTTGGGCTGAGGAACCTGAGAGACATCTCGCGGTCACTGCAGTGGGTCAGCAAAGCGTTGTGGCATGAAGACATAACCGAGACGTTCCGCTTCAGTCGGTCTCTCGACGTTGTGTTGAGAGATAGACTGGGGACCTATCTTTACACGCCACGGCGCTGAGCCGTATCACAACCTCAAGTGGAGCGACACTGACTAGACTAGCGAGTCACGAGTGAGCGCTACAGCGAGACGTAATCTTCCAGTGGGATACCCTAAGAGGCTCGTACCGACGGCCGTCACGGATGGTGGTGTTCGTCTCTATTAGCGAGACACCGCCCGGTGCCGTAAGGAACACTGGGGAAACACTGCTCTCCTCGTTGAAGAGTGTGTTACGGAGGTTACATCCTACCGCAAGGGGAGGTTACATGTGGAGACACCAACATGGTCCATGGTCTCACCGGTGTGGAGAACACATGCGAAAAAATGCGCCAGCCTGAGTAGGGGGGACAGAACCCAGTGGGGTAACCCACCGGAGGGGAGGTCACAGGTTCACCGACAGGGGAACCAAGAGTGAGGAATTCAACATACGGGACGACCCTGCAGGGGAGTCACTACGTATGGGGCAACAGGGCAACCTGAGCAGGGGCGACTCTACCAGTACTGGACTTGGTTACAACAGACCGCTCTGCCCGGTCTGTTACCACAATTGCTAATGCTTAGTGATGGATGGAATGCCTGTACTTCGCCCTAAGGGGGGGAAGTAGGGAGGCTAAAATAGCGCGCTACACTCATCTGTAGAGGGGAGAAGGCGCTTTCGCAGGCAGCAAGAGTGCCATCTTCATCGTCAGATGAGAAAGACTAGCGTCTCTGAGGGGCTTGAAAGGGGCCGTACAAAGGCCCTGTAGGACCACATTAAGGTCCCAAGAGGGTACGGAGCGCGGTCGAGGTGGATTCACCCTTCTCATGCCCTAAGGAACTTGGTGACCCGGTCATGTTGGCCGAAGGACTTGCCCTCCATGAGATCGTGATGAGCGGCAATAGCGGGCTACATACAATTTCAGCATGGACGGTGAGAGGTTGCTCTCGAGTCTCTCCTGTAGGAAGGCCAACGCTGACCCGATCGGGCAACTCCCTGGGTTCTCCCCTCGGGAAGAACACCAGGATGAGAAGAGACGCCACTGATAAGCGTATAAACGCCTAGTGGCGGGGGCTCTAGCCTGCAGGGCGGTTTCGCTGCCCGCTGGCGGCAAGCCACTCAAGGTCTCCTCGCCCCGTCCAGGGGCCAGACGTGGAGATTCCAGAGGCCTGGATTGGGGTGCCACACCGTGCCCTTCCCTTGCAACAGAAGGTCCTTCGTCAGGGGAATCGGCCAGGGGGGAACTGTTTTCAGAGCCACCTGGTCTGAGAACCAAGTCTGGTTGGGCCAGTAAGGCGCAACTAACAGTACTCGGTGTCCCTCTTCCCTGACCTTCCACAGGACCTGTGCAAGGAGGCTCACTGAGGGGAAGGCATACTTCCCCTTGTCCGGCGGCCAACTGTGTGCTAAGGCATCCATGCCGAGGGGCCCCTCGGTCGAGTACCAAAGCGGGCAATGGGTGGAGTCCAGGGAGGCTCCTGGCCTCCCTGGACATTACCATAGACATTACCATAATGAGACATTACCATAATGCGCCTGGTGCCGGTGTGCCACGCCGTCCAGGGAACATGACTCTGAAGCGGCCGCATGTGCATCAACCCGAGAGGGATTACACCTGTCGAGGATGCCATGTGCCCCAGGAGCCTCTGAAAATGTTTCAGCGGGACCGCTGGAGTCCGTCTGACAAGTTTCAGACAGTTCAGCACCGACTGCGCACGCTCGTTGGTGAGCAGTGTTGGACAGTAACGCGTTACTGTAGTTTGATTACTTTTTTGGTAACGGAGTAATTTAACGCATTATAATTCCTAAAATAGTAATTAGATTATAGTTCCAAGCACAGTAACTATACGTTACAGCTGCGTTGCATCGTTGCCGTTGTATCGTTTTATCATTTAAATTGTAAAAAGCGAAATAGCTTTTTCAAAGTCTGGATGCCTGCCTGTCGCACCCGCAACGTCATCAAACTGAAACGCGCCTGCCCGGAAAGTACTACCAAAGCCACTCCATGGAAAGCCTGCCACTTTAAGCTAAAAACTCTTAACGGCCAATGCTATCGCCGTGCGGAACGCAGGCAAGGAGACTAGACACCGGATATGATTGGCTGAGGTGCCTCTCGTGATTGATGTTAGCCTTTATGCTTCAATTGTAAGTATTACAGACCCATACATCTCCTTATCACAAGACAATCTTTGGTACTACCAGTGAAAACAAACTCAGCACAGAGAGAGAAACATATGCGTTCTGTAGCTGGAAATACAATCATTATTTTGAGTTCATTTCTGTCAAAGGCAAGAACATTGTTGTGCGTTGTCGGTCATGTGGAGGTAAGCAAAACCCTCTCTCCTTCGAAAAACAACCTGAAAGGGCAGTACAGCACGGTTACACTTCTGGAGAAAGTAACGTCACCAGGCACAGAGAGCAATGAATCAACTTCTACTGTCGAGTGCCAGGCTGCTATTAGGAACATGTTATGTTTTGTCAGACCAGTTTTTGCTCCTCTAACGCTGTTATATTTGTTAAATGACGAAGAAATCATCATAGAAATATGCAGAAGCACTAGTTATAGAAGTTATAAGAAACTAAGGAGAGCCTTTTTACATTATGGAGTATGCAGGTTTAGAAATACTAGTTAACATATGAAAAAATGTTTTAAGTTAAAATGTTGCAGAGTTTAATTATTATTATTATTTATGACAGGCTTTAGTATGGAATGAGCAGAAAGAATGTATTAAAATAATTAAAGATGAGATAGAGTATGCACTTGCCAATAAAGTTTAGTCTTGAGAAGGCTAAAGAGGTTATTTTGTGTTTTTGAGGGGTGGGGGGTGGTAATGTAATGAGTAGTGTAACTAATTACTTTGGGAATAAAGTAATCAGACCAGTAACTTGATTACTTTTAAAATGAGCATTCAGTAATCAGTCATTTAATTACATTTCCAGAGTAACTTGCCCAACACTGTTGGTGAGACGCACTGACATATGGACAGAGTCTAGTTCCATACCGAGATAAGAGGAACTCTGCACTGGGGAGAGCTTGCTCTTTTCTCGGTTGACCCATAGGCCCAGTCGGTCTAGGTGCCAGAGCACAAGGTCTCCCTGTGCATACACAACACATCTCGCGAGTGAGCCAAGATAAGCCAGTCGTCGAGATAGTTGAGTATTTGCACGCTTTGCTCCCTGAGGGGCGATAAGGCAGCCTCTACGAGTTTGGTAAAAACCTGAGGAGACAGGGCCAGACCAAATGGCAGGACCTTGTACTGATACACTCTTCCCTCGAACGCGAACCACAGGAACGGTCGGTGCCGAGGGAGGATGGAGATGTGAAAGTACGCATCCATCAGATCGATTGCCACGAGACAATCTTGGTGAGGAACTGAGTCTAAGATGCGCTTCTGCGTCAGCATCCTGAATGGCAGCTTGTGTAGGTGCTTGTTCAGGAGGTGCAGATGCAGAATGGGGCGCAGCCCCCCACCTTTTTTGGGCACTATGAAGTACGTGTTGTAAAACCTGGAAGACATCTCCGTTAGAGGGACGGGTTCGATTGCACCTTTCGCCAGAAGGGCGGCAACCTCGGCCCGAAGCACGGGAGCATTCTCCCCTCGAACCGAGGTGCTGTTACTCTCAATCCCCCTGGCTCATCCCGTTAGGGCCGCTCTGTCTCCTAGGCAGGTTCCCGACAGGGTAGAAGCCCTCTACCACGGGGCTCTGCATCTCTGGCGGGCCGTTGCCTTGAGGGCCCCAGTACCAGAGGAGCCACCACGGGGGGGGGGGGGGCTGCTGGGGGGCAGGCTGCGCTCGGGACCTCAATGACCAATAGCTGGCCGGGTCACGATGGAGCAGTCTGCTTCTTCACCAAGGAGAACCTCCACAGTGTCACCACACAGCCCTGCTTGTGAGATGGGCGCATCTAGAAGGCGAGCCTTCTGAGCGTCACTACATAAGGTTGTGCCACAGATGTCTCCCTTGGACCACTATCGTGGAAGTCGTCCGACCCAGAGCACCCGCCATGACCTTTGTCGCACGAGGCGCGAGGCTGGTGGCAGTGTGCAGCCGGGTCGGTCTTCCCATCATCCCGTCAGGGCTGCTCTGTCTCCTAGGCAGGTTCCCAATGGGGTAGAAGCCCTCTACCGCAGGGCCCTGCATCTCTGGCCGGCCAACTCTTGGAGGACCCCAGTACCAGAGGGGCCACCACGGGGGGGGGGGGGGCTGCTGGGGGGCAGGCTGCATTCGGGACCTCGATAACCAATAGCTGGCCAGGTCACGGTGGAGCAGTCTGCTTCTTCATCAAGGAGAACCTCCACGGTGTCACCACACAGCCCTGCTTGAATGCGAACATAAGATTGTGCCACAGATGTCTCCCTTGAACCACTATCATGGATGTCATCTGACCCAGAGCATGACCTTCGTCGCACGAGGTGCGAGGCCGGTAGCGGTGCGCAGCTGGGTCAGTCTTCCCATCAACCAGATCTTAACGCTTTGATTATGACCCGATGGGTCGCCATAGCATTATGCACCTGATGGACCGCCATAGCGTGGAGGGCAGAGGCAGTTTAACCAACAGCATCGTAAGTCTTCGACATGAGTGTCAAAGAGCTTACATGCCCTGGAAGGGAGCCTTGGTCGACCCCTCCAAGTGACAGCATCTGCGGTGCACCACGACTGCACATTCCACCTGGGTGATGTCGACATATCCTTTAGCTGCCCCACCTTCCAGGGAAATAACAGCTCCTGAGCCCTTCAGACAGGAACGCGCCGTGAACGGCATATTCCATGTCTTTGTGAGCTCCTCATCTCAACTTTATTTATATAGCGTTTTTTTACAATTTTCATTGTTACAAAGCAGCTGTACATGAGACATACTGACTATAAGCAAAACAATTAAAGTTATACCTTTAAAAACAAGAAAAAGGTGAAAACACAGAAGACAGACATACCCACATACAAAGCACTCCACACACAATATGCACACGTACTAACACACATAGACATAGACACACGGATGCGCACACGTACTAACTCACATAGACATAAACACACGGACGTGCACGCACACACACACACACACACACACAGACAGACAAGCACGCACACACACAGACACACACGCACGCACAAAGCACACATTTAAGATAAAGGAGAGAGAAACGCAGGTCAAATATTAAACAGACTATAAATTCCTAGTTGCAATATTAATTAAGTAAAACTTTAAAATTCTAAAGCAGCCCCCCGGCCAGGCAAATAGTGCAAAACAGTATGCAAACGGTGGCGAGGAACCAAAAACTCCAATCGAAAAAAAACCTCAGGAGAACCCAGGCCCAACCAGGGGATTCCAGTTCCCCTCTGGCAAAAGCTGCTGCCTCTGCACAAGCTCGACAGTGCTTGCACAACTAAATAAAAATAAATAAACTTACTAATAAGGTAAATTATAGTTTTAAGATTATCATTAATAATCTAATAGCATTTGAAAGTTTGTAGTGAAGACGTGTCAAGTCACCGCGTCCTTCTTTATCCAGCTCTATCATCTCAGCTCTTGTCAGGTCGCTGCTTCCCATTCTTCACTCTACCATCAGGTCTGGCCATGAACTGCATCCTGCTCGCTGCGGTAACCTTGGAACAATGAGACAAGTCTGGCTGAGAGTAGAGTACTGTTCTGCACTCTTTGAAACAACAAGTACATCAGTTGTGTTTCTGGTTCCAGTTGATCCAGTTGTATGTTGGAATTTTTAACATTTCTAAAGTCTACTTTTAAGAACCGTCACCCCAATATATTGGATTCATACAGCATCAGACTGAGATTTTTTGATCTGATCTAACTAATGCAGCCTAAACCCTCAGAGGATTTATATTATGGAAGTGTAGAGTATGCAAGATTAAAAACATGTGTCTTTAGTGTCTAGAGTTAAACTGACAGAGTGTGTCTGCCTACCGGACAATGCAGGGAAGACTATTCCAAAGTTTAGGTGCTACATAGGAAAAGGATTTACCACCTGCACTTGATTGATTTCCAACTGACAGGATGCCTGAGAGTGTAGTGCACACGAAGGACTGTAATACAAGAGGAGTTCACTTAAGTACTAAGGAGCTAAACCATGTAGGGCTTTATAGGTAATGAGCAAGATTTTAAAGTTAATGCGATGCTTTATGGGTCACCAGTGCAAGGTTGACAGAACCGAGCTAATATGTTCATACTTTTTTGTACGTGTAAGAACTGGAGCTGCCGCGTTTTCGACCAGTTGGAGTTTTTGTAATAAGCCTGCAGGGCAACTACCTAACAGTGCATTACAGTAATCTAGTCTTGATGTCATGAATGCATGAATTAACTTCTCTGCATCTGACATTGACAGCATATGACGTAGTTTAGATATATTCTTAAAATGGAAAAACGCAATTTTACAGGTGTTGGCACCGTGGCTCTCAAATGAAAGATTACTATCGAATAGAACGCCAAGATTCTTAGCTGACGATGAGGGTTTTATGGAACATCCGTCAATAGTTGAGCAGTATTCTTGGTTGTTACGTATGGCAGTTTTCGGTCCAATAAGTCCAATAAGTTTTGTCCGAGTTCAGTAATAAAAAGTTGTTACTCATCCAGTTTTTTATATCGCCTATGCATTCCACTCATCCCCTAGTCTGACGGGCATGACTCCTCATGCACCTTCATGTCAAGCAGGTCTTGCCCGGGCAAGCACGGCCGTCATCTCTGCGTCGCCTCGTCTTGGGCTCCACCACCCGGGGGTGGGAGCTCCGAGGGGTCTCCGCATTCGATGCCAGGAGGTAGCTGTCCGACATTATGACAGAAAGTACATCCCTATCCCGTTGTTGAGTCTGCTCGCTATGGGACGGTACACCGCCGCCCATCAGGGACAAGCCAGGTGAGCGTGCTGGGGCACAGATGGTCCACGAGCCGAAACTGGCAGAGTGACATCCATGGGAATCTTCAATCACCCCCACCGTTCACCGAAGTGGTCGACCTCACTGAAGCGGCAGTCGAACTCGCTCGGGAAGCAGACGGGGTTGCGGCTACATTCCAGAGAACGTAGCCAACCGTGACCGCAACACCTTAATCGACGAGCCCTGCCACTGCATGCTGGAACCACAACGTGCAATGCAGGTGTCGTGCCCATCGGACTCGGGGATGAGTCTGTCATACCCAAGAAC
Source organism: Triplophysa rosa (assembly GCF_024868665.1). Lineage (NCBI taxonomy): Eukaryota > Metazoa > Chordata > Actinopteri > Cypriniformes > Nemacheilidae > Triplophysa > Triplophysa rosa. Next base: position 136,708 of record NW_026634203.1, read on the forward strand.
ACAGCTGCGAGACATGCCCGAAGACAGAGCAGACTGTGAGAGGAAATTTGCTCTTTTAGAAATATCTGCAGCTCGCTGCCGAGACATCCAGGGGAAGTCCGCTACCGGGAGGGAGAAATCCGCTGCTTCGTGTCGTAAATCCAGCAGTCTGGAAGGAGAATTCTCTGCGAGAAGAATCACTCGACATGTACCGTCATGCAGGTTCTGAAGAACAAATGATGAGTGAATGGCCGACGCCACCTCCCTTTTATACCCGTATGCACGTGGAGGGGATTTGCGTGCGTGTGCCATTCGCCAAAGCCCATTGGCGTTTTAAATTCCTCTTGGAGATGATAGGTTCTCAAGATCAAACCCCAGTCTGTCTCTCAACACAACGTCGAGAGACCTACTGAAGGGGAACCATATTTTTCTATAGCCCTACATTACAGATATGTTTTCTAATTTCAGTTGAAAGCAGACATCCTGAAATACAATTAAGCAGCTTAATCACTTTTTACCTAGTCTAAAAGCCAAATCATGTAAATGTGGCACAGTTTACCCCACTCTAAAACATGTGGTGGACTGCTGGTTTGATTATGTGTAATGTGTGAGGATGTCATCTGAGCTGGACTGTATGGCGCTCACCAGGTAAAGAGAGACTGATGCTGCTCTTGGGAGTTGCTGTCTAATAAAAGCCCTTCCCTTTCTGTCGGTCTCTCGACATTGTGTCGAACCGACAGAATGGGGTTTGTCTTGAGAACCTATCATCTTCTGAGTATTTAGAAAAGGCCAATGAAAATTGGCGAATGAAATTTGCATGCCGGGCTCCTCCCCAGATGTCCGGGTATAAGAGGGAAGCCGGCGTGTTCATTCATTCACCTTTTGTTCTTCAGAGCCTACGCATCTGATGAGCTTCTCTACGATCTTGGTGATCATTCTTTCTGCTGGAATCTACGACGTGGACAGCGGACGGTCCCTTCCTGCAGTGACTCTCCCCTGGGCGTCTCGGCAGTTCCGGAGGTGTTCGAGCAATTTCCTTTTCTAAAAGAGCAAATTTCTCCAGCGTGGCTTGTCCCGCTGTTCTCATGGGTGCAACACACTCATCGAGGAGGGGGACGGACACAATGCCTGCTTCCAGTTCGCTGGGGCAGACGTTGTGGATACGTCCTGTCTGCACTGTGGGCGGTGACGATTCAGACGTTGCGTCACAGGTGGCTGTGTTCCAGCAGGACTCAGCCACCACCTCGTTTGCTCCCCGTTCCGTGGCGGCAGGACTACGGCCCTGCCGTGCGCTACGGCAAGCAGCGAGGGTGATATGAGGATTACTGTGAGCGATAATCCGCCAGCCACGGGCTCACGGACCATTCACACCTCGTCTCGCTCGTCTGACCGTTCCCCAGGAGACGGTCCGCAGTCTTATTCCTCAATCGGGACACTCACCAAGGAAGGGGACGGACACAATGCCTGCTTCCAGTACGCTGGGGCAGACGTTGTGGATACGTCCTGCCCGCATTGCGGGCGGTGACAATTCAGACGTTGCGTCACGGGTGGCTGTGTTCCTACGGGACTCAGCCACCACCTCGTTTGCTCCCCGTTCCATGGCGGCAGGACTACGGCCCTGCCGTCTGCTACGGCAAGCAGCGAGGGTGATATGAGGATTACTGTGAGCGATAATCCGCCAGCCACTGGCTCACGGACAGTTCACACCTCATCTCGCTCGTCTGTCCATTCCCCAGGAGACGGTCCGCCGTCTTATTCCTCAATCACGTATTCGGACACGATGCGTGATGATGAGAGGTCTCTTGCAGCATCGGGGGGTGACGTACTGCCATCCGACTCCGACGATTCCACGGGCTCCCTCCCTCGGGGGGTCGAGCCCAGGAAGAAACGGACGTCGAGATGTCAGCCATGCTTTCCCGCTGCCGTGAGCATTGGGTTGCAGTGCCCGCACTGCCTTTCCCGGCGCTCGCGGCTGGTTACATGGCGCCTCGGGTTTAAGCGCGGCTCCGAGCCGCGCCCGCCCCCAGTGCCGTGTTTACCGGAAGTGCATGAGGAACTTGGCAAGACCTGGAACGCCCCTTTCCGGCACGTTTTACGTCAAACAAAGTTCAGTCACCCTCTCTTCCCTCGAGGTTGAGACAGCTGGAGGATACGTTGTTGTCCCGCAGGTGGAGTTGCCGCCACGGTGCTCGTGCCCGTAGGCGGCGGCCACCTGTGGGGGGGGCGACCTAGACTCCCGTCCAAGGCATGTTGTGTCTCGGCATCTCTGGTGTCGAGAGCTTACATTGCGGCGGACCAAGCTGCCTCCTCTCTCCACGCTATGGCTCCTGCCAGGCCAGGGCGTTGAGAGAGCTCCACGAGGGTAAGACCGACCCAGCGCATATGCAGGAACTCCACGCCGCCACCGACCTCGCTCTACGGGCGACCAAGGTGACCACGCGGGCCCTGGGTCGGACGATGTCCACACTTGTGGTCCATGAGAAACTCCTCTGGCCGATTCTTGCACAGATGAGTAACGCTGAGAAGGTCCGCTTTCTCGACGCACCCCTCTCGCAAGGGGGGGGCTGGTTGGTGTTACTGTCGAGTGAGGCCTCCCCGGAGGATTCTCGACAGTAAAGAAGCAGTCCTCCGTGCCGCGACTCGGCCGCCTCGGCCGTCGAGTCCCGTGCAATGTCTGCTTCCCGGCAGCCCTGGTCCTCTTCGACGCCCTCCAGCTCTGGCACCCCCCACTCAGGCGGCCCCCCCTGGAGGCGACAGCAAAGAGGAGACCATCGCCCCATCAGGCTGCGGCGAAGCGGCCCACATGGGAAGACCTCAGGGGGATCGAGGCTACTAGTGGGCCCGACCCCAGCCACACCACTGGGTAGTCGGATAGGGACGGATCCTGCCCCGTCTCTCCAACTGCTGGCCCCCTCCGGGGGGCTAGCGCCCACTTACTCTCTAAGGAGAGTTTCCTCTCTCTCGGGGTTATCACAGCCGCTCCCACCCTCTGCACAACGGTGAATGGCAAACTCGACGTTGCATCATGGTGAAGCGCAATGTCGAGTATAAACACCAGCCCTCAGCACTCTCAGTCAGACAGTGCGTTGCTGCGCAGTCACCAGGCAGGAAACTGACTGTCAGGCTGGCTAGGGAAGACGATCCGTCTCAGCTACGCTATCCAGTCGCCTCACGCCCGTCAAGTTCAAGGCGATATACCTCAGTCAGAGGATATTCCCGTACTTGGGGCCGAGGTCGCCACCCTTCTGGTGAAGGGAGTAATCAAGCCCGTCTCACCAGCCGAGATGTGCAACGGGTTTTACAGCCTGTACTTCATTGTCCCCAAGAAAGGCGGGGGGTTGCGCCCTATCTTGGGTCTGTGTGTTCTGAACAGGCACCTACACAATAGCTGCCTTTCAGGTTGATCACGCAGAAGCGCATCCTGACGTCCGTCAGGTGTCAGGACCGGTTCATGGCAGTCGACCTGAAGGACACGTACTTCATGTCTCGATCCTCCCGACGGTTCGCTTTCGAGGGACGGGCATATCAGTACAGGGTCCTCCCCTTCGGTCTGTCCCTGTCACCACTAGTCTTTACGAAGGTCGTGGAAGCCGCCCTCCTTCCCCATAGGGAAGGGGGTGTGTGGGTACTAACTATCTCGACGACTGGCTGAAGTTTTGGCACACTCTTGAGATCTGTTTTGTACACACAGGGACCTGGTGCTCCGGCACCTAGATCGGTGGGGCTACAGGTCAACTGAGAAAAGAGCAAGCTCTCCCCGGTGCAGAGCATCCTCTTTCTCGGTATGGAACTCGACTCTGTCCTCACGAGCGGCCCCGCTCACCCCCGGGGGGGTCGCGAGACCCGCGACGAGGAAGCCCGCACCCTCGCGGCCTCCCAGAGGCAGCGCGACTGACTAGAGCGCCCGATCAGTGTTGAACTGCCTGAAGATCAGACAGTCAGCGTTCTCCCTGTAACAAGAGGCTCCTGGGATACATGGCATCCTCGGCGGGGGTGGTCCCCCTCGGGTCGATGCACATACGACCGCTCCAACACTGGTTGCAGAGTCAAGTTCCTTGGAGAGCGTGGCACACCGGCAGCAGGCGTATGGTCACACGCTTTTCTGCCAACACACCCTAACCCCCTGGTCTCCATGACCTTCTTTCGGACAGGGGTCCCCTTTGGGATGCCTCCCTGCAAGGTTGGGGTGCTGTGTGCAACAGGCAAGCAGTGTCGGGGCGGTAGACGGGCCCCCGCCTGCGTTGGCAATTCAACTGCCTAGAGTTGTTGGTTGTGCTACTTGCATTTAGGAGGCTACTACCTCTCGTGCAGGGAAGCACGTGCTGGTCCGGTCGGACAGCACAGCTGCTGTGGCGTATTCTTTCACTCACAGCAGCTAACTTGACTCGCCCGACGCCTCCTCCTCTGGAGTCAGCAGGTGATCGGCTCCCTGCGAGCCACACACATCCCAGGCATCCTGAACCAGACAGTCGATGCGCTCTCTCATCAGTTGACGCCTCGCGGAGAGTGGCGACTCCCTCCTCGCGCAGCCAGCTCATTTGGTCCTGTGCAAGGCCAGGGAAGAGGAGCATCAAGTGGTACTAGTTACGCCCCTTTTGCCTAACCAGGACTTGGTTCTCGGAGCTGAGGCTCTGACAACAACTCCCCCCTGGCCGCTCCCCCTGGCGAACAGCTTCCCCAGGGGAAGGGGCACGTTACGGCATTCCAGGCAAAACCTATCTCCATGTCTGGACGGGACGAGGAGATCCTGAGTGACCCACCCCCAGTCCGGTTGGGATGTCACTCAGGCTAGGGCTTCGGCCACTGGGCGGCTATACGCCCATAGGTGGCGCCTCTTCTCGTCCTGGTGCTCTTCTCGCCGAGAAGACCCGCGGAGTTGCTCGGTCGGGTACGAGCTGTCCCGTCCTCAAGAGAGCGGGGGAGTAACCTCTCCCCCTCCATACTGGGAATGTATGTAGCCGCTACGGCCGCTCATCATGACCCAAGTGCTGGGTAGCCTCTGGGACAGCACGGCCTGGTCATTAGGTTCCTAAGGGCCGCGAGAGGGTGACCACCTTTCCGCGCTCCGTAACCTCTTGCGACCTAGGTGGCGGGCCCCAAGAGGCCCCGCCCCCTTCAAGCCTCTCGGGATTGCTGCTCTTTCTCAGTCTTGATAAAGACGGTTTTCCGCATGGCGTTCACCTCCAAGAGGGTAGGGGATCTGCAAGCACCCTCCGTGTCCACAGATTGCCTAGAACTCGGGGCCGGGATTCTCACGTTATCTTGAGTCCCCGCCCCGGCTACGTGCCCAAGGTTCCCACCACTCTCCCGAGAGACCAGGTGGTGAACCTGCAGGCGCTCCCCACCGGGTAGGAAGACCCAACCTATCCGTGTTGTGTCCAGTACGCGCACGGCGCCTCTACTTGGACCGCACACAGAGCCCAGAAGCTCTGAGCAGCTCTTTGTCTGTTTCGGAGGTCAGCAGAAGGGAGGGCTGTCTCCAAACAGAGGATGGCGCACTGGATCGGGGATGCCCTCATTAGGGCATACCGATCTCTATTCGTCCCTGCCCGTGGGGGTGAGGCACACCCCTCATGGGCACTGGCTCAGGGCGCCTCTCTGGCAGACATCTGCAGAGCTGCGGGTTGGGCTATGCCCAGCAACTCCGTGAGGTTCTAATACCTACGCGCGGAACCGGTGTCAGCCCGCATCCTGGCAAGGTGTGGGATCAGTAGCCGGTAGAGCGTACGCCTGCGGAAGCCCTTCCCCCTCCGGGGGGAGCAGTGGCGATCCCGCCTCACTTCTTTCCCCTCGGGTAAAGAACAGGCATTCCATCCATCACTAGCACCCTTCCAGGGGACAGGCTGGGCAGAGCAGCCCTGCCCCCTTAGGCCGGGGTACAGTTGAGTTATCTCCCACATAGCTCTAACCCGACCTAGTGCTCCAGACATGGTAACCCCCCTCCGTGGGCTGTTCCGTCTGATGTATCCTCATGAATGGTTCCCACCTTGGCAACCCATGACCTCCCCAGGTGGACTCCCACCTTGCGGTTAACTCCTGCAGTCCGCACATTCATCCCATGAGTTCTCCCCTAATGGTGAGACCATGTGGTGTCTCCACTAATTCCTCCCTACGGTAGGTAGTGGCCTCTGCAGCGTTTTCCCCCCAAGGGAATAATGCTTACCCAGTGGCCCATACGGTGCCGGGCGGCTTCTCGCCATTTTAGAGAATTAGGCCTCCGCCCGTGACGGCCGGTGTTAGGGGGCTTCCCAACTTTGTGTGGAAAGCTCTGGGTCCCCCTTCCTTCCACTGGAAGGTCATAATTTCGCGTTAGCGTGTTCGACTGACTCGCCCAGGCCAGTCAACGTCGCTCCGCAGAGATTGTGACGTGGCTCAGTGCCATTTTCCATAGGAACCCCATTCTGTCGGTTCGACACAACGTCGAGAGACCGACAGAAAGGGAACGTCTTGGTTACGGATGTAACCTCGGTTCCCTGATGGAGGGAACGAGACGTTGTGTCCCTCATGCCACAACACTGGCCGCCCACCCCAGCGGTCGGGGGAGGATGCTTTAGGCTCCTCAGACCAAAGGTGAATGAATGAGGACATCCGGGGAGGAGCCCGGCATGCAAATTTCATTCGCCAATTTTCATTGGCCTTTTCTAAATACTCAGAAGATGATAGTTTCTCAAGACAAACCCCATTCTGTCGGTTCGGCACAACGTCTCGTTCCCTCCATCAGGGAACCGAGGTTACATCCGTAGCCAAGACGTTTTCCCCACAAATCAGTGTTTTACTGAGGAGTAAACCCTTTTTATTTTACAACCTACAAAGATTGGTGTGTTCAGCAAGACTTGACAGTTGTGTGTGTTTCTATAGTCATCTACAGTCTGACAAATAGGCGACTGCAAAATATTTTTGTGTACAGTATATTCAAATTAAATTGCATAGATTACTTTTTCTGTTCAGTCTGTAACCTGGATAAAATTAAGAGATAAATTACGTTTTTTTTAGTTGTTTAACCTGTATTTTTTGCATGGCATTGTGTTGTGTTTTAACATTAACAGAAATGTCCGTAAGATAAACGGATGACGTACTGGGAGAAAATGTTTACATTTTCTGTTGGTTTTTTTAGTGTACTTTGTTACACATTATGCATTTCATTGTCATTTCTGTACAACTACTTTGAGCAACAATTTTATAACAATAATTATTATGCATGGCATTTTCATGAATATTATTTTAGAGACACAATCACAAGGTAATTTAAAAAGTAGCAGAAATTTAGGATCTAAATGTATACATTTATATACAAAACTATATATTTTTTATTTGACATCTTGAAGTTTAATGTCCATTTATCAACGTTCTTATCAAAATTGTTGAAAGATAATTGTTTTTTTATGAAATGTTTAAACATGCTGATCTTGCCAGATTGTTTTGAGTGAACTGTCAGTAACATCTCTGTACTTAAAGATTGGGAGTCTTTGTTTACAGTGCTCTCAATGAAATTCCCCCAAAGACTCTGGAAAGTAATTCACTAACAATGACGAAACGTAAATGGTTATACAAGAACATTGTCCTCTAAGCCCAATGTAGAATCTCTTTTTGGACATGATTTGTATACAGCATATATGTTGCTTTTATATCAAGGAGATGTATTTTTACCCTAAAACAACATCACAGAAATAAACTACAAAAATGTTTTGGTATCATGCTGCCATATTGCACAGGCAATACCATCTAGATGATGGTCCAGATTCTGTACTACATTGTAGAGTTAAAGAGATTTAGAAATTTCACAGACATGCACTTTGTCATTATTACAATAACAGACTGGATTGGTATTGGTAATGATGTTGCTGGTAATGATGGTAATGACTCCCACTGTGCATGTTGGTTTTGAAGCTCAGGTTTTTGTTAGCGGAGCTTCGGAACACTTTGATGGTTCCAGCATAGACAGTCATTAAAAATGGGAGGATATATAAGGAGCCTGACTTGATGCATTTGCGGACCGTTAGGCTGTATTTTTCTTGACTAATGGGGTAAATTAATTTAATGTGGGCCTTTGTGCTCTTGTGAATGAATGAGAACAAAGAGGCGGGCACATGAACTCTTAAGATACCTATGGAGTGTGAAAAAAGTAAATAGAGAATGTGAGAGCTTTGTAAAGATGAGATGGGGGCTCTTTAGGGAGTGATTAGGAGCTCAGTGGGTTTTTGGGGCAGTCATCTGAGCTCTCTGTCTCTTGATCTCTCTCTCTCTCTCTCTCTCTCTCTCTCTCTCTCTCTCTCTGTCTCTGTCTCTGTCTCTGTGCATATGTGTGTGTGCATTCACCAAACCCCTTCTCAGACCACACCAGGCCACCCGCCACCTTCAGTGTCAAAAGGGTAGGGGTCAGGACAGGCATGCCTGCTACAGCTAATTATATGACAGACTATATCCTCCTCTCTGACCACAGACAGAGGAAAGAGGATTATGGGAAATATGCAGGGAAGTTATGAGAACAACCTATAGAGATTTCCACCATGTCGGAAATGAAGAAGGGAAAGGAGCTAGTTTGTTATTGGAGTCCATGCTGAGGGAAAACACGGGAAACACGTGGGATTCTGCTGATCGTTAACAGAAAATGTTAAATATAACGTGTGCGTTCACTTTGTGTAAATTTATCATATGGCTTCAGTTCACAAGTTGTTTGTAAAACAAATGTATACTGTTTTTTGGTCAATCTATGCAATAAATACATGTGACTTTACAGTTACTCGCGTGTTGTGTTTTTATAAGGAGTGGTTAGGTTTAGGATAGGTGAGGTTAGGTGCTGCCAAATATCCCCATAAAAAGGTTTGAAACCATTTTACAAATGCAAAGAATTAAATGTGTCTTAATCTGACGCATATGGCCTAATTTCATAACCTAAAGCAATGAAATACTCTACTTGTCACGCACATAACCATAGGTCATAATAGGCTGATGGCAGCTACAGGGCACAATTGCCACCAGGTGCAGCATATATCCACCACCAACTTCAGTTTCCACTGAGTGCAGGTCTCAAAGGCTATAGAGGACTGAAACAGCCCAATATAGGTCAATTTAAACCAAATGGTTAGGTTTGTCCACCAAAACACAGGTGGCAAGAACAGAGCACTTTTTTAAAGAGCATATTTACGACAATATGAGAATTAATTTGTTTTTATTATTACTTTGAATCAGTGTATGTGTGAGTGCTGCTGTTTAGGGTGGGCCATCCTGACAGCATCAATCACCCTCAGACAAACTAACAGTCTGAACTGTAACATGTGTTCAGTGTTTTAGTTCAACTGAGCTAAGCAGAATTTGCTGTGTAGACAAGGTCCTGTTCTTACTCTATTCACAAACCAGGGCTCTAGAGTGCGACCAATTTGGTCACACATGCGACCAATTTGGTCACACATGCGACCTCATGCGAATTTCTCAATGATGCGACTAAAGAAAATCTGAGGTCGCACCGGTGCGACCAGCCGTTCGAGGGAAAAAAAGTCTCTGCGAAAGTCTCCCTGTGGTTCAACAACAGACACATTAGGCCCATATCGTGGTCTTAACTAATCAGAGATAGTGAAGGGCGGACCCCCTCTGATTGGCTGTGGTCCAGATATTCCTGTACGTGTATTTACGTTTGAAAATGCTGTGCTCCAGTCAGACAGAGAGAGGTGAGTAGCCTAGGCCCGTCAGATAAACAGAGTGGATGTAGCCGCGGATGATGAGAGAAGATGAAAAGAACGATTGACAACTTTTTCGTTAAGAATGTTAAGTTAAGGCCCGATCCGTCCGAAAATCATAACCAATGCTCCGACACGCTAGACTGCTACTAAATGGTCTCATTTTGCGACTATTTTTCCTGCCTGTTTTTCTTAATGGTCGCACCGGTGCGACTGTCAAACTGATCAATATATAATTTTTGCGTATTATAAATTTAATGCACAGAAATGTTATATTGCGCAAGTGGCGCATTCAGTCACTCATTTTCATCTCCCCTCCTTCAACCATTCACTTGTCTATCAGTGCCCCGCCCCCAAACACATAATTCGTGGGTTACGGGTAAGAGGCGAAGGACCGAAAGAGCAGACGAGTGAAGCGCTCAATCTTGCAACTTAAATAAGTATGCAGAATACAAGAATTTCCCCTGCTAAGGTACAAAACAGCAAAGATACCGAAATGTGTTGCAAGTATTGTATGCATGTGAAGCTAATGCAGGAAACATGTGTTTAAACTTTATGCACTAAACTATTGTATAAAGATCTCTAACAATACTGCAAAGCATACAAAATGTTATACATCACGCTAAATACTATTTATTTGTAAGTCGCTATTGATAGAAGCCAAACGTGTATCAATGCAGCTTTCATGAAGAATAATCACTAAAAGCCTTCAGGTCTCGCGGGTTATTTGAGATATGCGCGCGCCCAGAGAGTCAGAGCACAAAATACTAAACGGAGTTCTCTTTCACGCCTTCTTACTCTGAAACGGACATATTAACACAAAATAACCTAAAAATTCCCATATTAGCAGGAAACCTTGTAAAGGTATTCAGTTTGTTTCGTGACCAAACAGTTGGGAAACAAAACGTCTTAGTTACGGATGTAACCTCAGTTCCCTGATGGAGGGAACGAGACGTTGTGTCGAACCGACAGATTGGGGTTCATCTTGAGAACCTATCATCTCCTGAGTATTTTGAAAAGGCCAATGAAAATTGGCGAATGAAATTTGCATGCCGGACTCCTCCCCGGATGTCCTGGTATAAGAGGGAAGCCGGCGTGCTCATTCATTCACCCTTTGGTCTGAGGAGCCTGAGAGCATCCCCCCGACCGCTGCGGTGGGCGGCCAGTGTTGTGGCATAAATGACACAACATCTCGTTTCCTCCATCAGGGAACTGAGGTTACATCCGTAACCAAGACGTTCCCTTTCTGTCGGTCTCTCGACGTTGTGTCGAACCGACAGATTGGGGTTCCTATGGAAGACGCCACAGCACTGAGCCGCGTCACAATCTCTAGCGGAGCGACGTTGACTGGCCTGGGCGAGTCAGACGTAGACGGTAACGCGAAATTGTGACCGTCCAGTGGAGCGGTAGGGGGTCCCAGAGCTTTTGTGAAAAGATGGGAAGCCACTGCCACCGGCCGTCACGGGTGGAGGCTGTAGTTCTCTAACCAGCGAGAAGCCGCCCGGCACCATAAGGGCCACTGGGTAAGCATTATTCCCCCCTGGGGGAAAAACGCTGCCGAGACCACTACCTACCGTAGGGAGGAATTAGTGGAGACACCACATGGTCTCACCATCAGGGGAGAACTCATGGGAAAATGTGCGGACTGCAGGAGTTAACCGCAAGGTGGGAGTCCACCTAGGGAGGTCATGGGTTGCCGAGGTTGGAACCATTCATGAGGATACATCAGACGGAACAGCCCACAGGGGGGGGGATGGGTTACCACGTCTGGAGCACTAGGTCCGGTTAGAGCTATCTGGGAGATAACTCAACTGTTCCCCGGCCTAAGGGGGCAGGGCTGCTCTGCCCAGTTTGTCCCGAGGAAGGTGCTAGTGATGGATAAAATGCCTGTTCTTTAACCGAGGGGAAAGAAGTGAGGCAGGATCGCCACTGCTCCCCCCGGAGGTGGAAGGGCTTCCGCAGGTGTACGCCCTAGCGGCTGCTGGTCCCACACCTTGCCAGGATGCGGGCTGACACCGGTTCCGCGTATAGGTATTAGAACCTCACGGAGTTGTTGGGCATAGCCCAACCCGCAGCTCTGCAGATGTCTGCTAGAGAGGCTCCTTGAGCCAGTGCCCATGAGGAGTGTGCCTCACTCCCAACGGGCAGGGGTGAATTGAGATCGGTATGCCATAACGACTGCATCCACGATCCAGTGCACCAGCCTCTGTTTGGAGACAGCCCTCCCTTCTGCTGACCTCCGAAACAGACAAAGAGCTGCTCAGAGCTTCTCTGCGTGCGGTCCAAGTAGAGGCGCAGTGCGCGCACTGGACACAACACGTATAGGTTGGGTCTTCCTCCTCCGTGGGGAGCGCCTGCAAGTTCACCACCTGGTCTCTCAGGAGAGTGGTGGGAACTTTGGGCACGTAGCCGGGGCGGGGTCTCAAGATAACGTGAGAATCCCCGTACCCGAGTTCTAGGCAATCTGTGGACACGGAGGGTGCTTGCAGGTCCCCTACCCTCTTGGAGGTGAGCGCCATCAGGAGAGCTGTCTTTATCAAGAGTGAGAAAGAGCGGCAGCTCCGAGAGGCTCGAAGGGGGCGGGGTCTCTTGAGGCTCGCCACCTAGGTCACAAGAGGGTGCGCACCGCGGATAAGGTGGTCGCCTTCTCGCGCCCCTTAGGAACCTAATGACCAGGTCGTGCTGTCCCAGAGGCTACCCAGCAATGGGGTCATGATGAGCGGCCGTAGCGTCTACATAAACTCCCAGTGTGGAGGGGGAGAGGTTACTCCCCAGTCTCTCTTGAGGAAGGGACAGCCCGTTCCCGATCGAGCAACTCCGCGGGTCTTCTCGCCGATAAGAGCACCAGGACGACAAGAGGCGCCACTCAGGGGCGTATAGCCGCCCAGTGGCCGAGGCCCTAGCCTGAGTGACGTCCCAACCAGACCGGGGGTGGGTCACTCAGGATCTACTCGTTCTGTCCAGACATGGAGTCCAGGTTCTGCCTGGGATGCCGTAACGTGCCCCTTCCCCTGGGGAAGTAGGATCTTCGCCAGGAGGAGCGGCCGGGGGGAGTTGTTGTCAGAGCCTTAGCTCCGAGAACCAAGTCCTGGTTAGGCCAAAGGGGCGTAACTAGTACCACTTGATGCTCCTCTCCCCTGGCCTTGCACAGGACCTGTGCAATGAGGCTCACTGGGGGGGAAGGCGTACTTCCGCTTGTCCCGCGGCCAGCTGTGCGCAAGGGCATCCTCGGTCAGGGAGTACCAAGCGGACAATGGGTGGAGTCTGGGGAGACAAACAGGACCACCTGTGCCTGGCCGAACTGCTCCCAAATGTGCTGGACTGCACGGGGATGGAGTCGCCACTCTCCGCGAGGCGTCAACTGACGAGAGAGTGCATCGGCTGTCTGGTTCAGGACTCCTGGGATGTGTGTGGCTCGCAGGGAGCTGATCACCTGCTGACTTCAAAGAAGGAGGCGCCGGGCGAGTCGTGTTAGCTGCCGTGAGCGCGATAGATATACGCCACGGCAGTTGTGCTGTCCGACTGGACCAACATGTGCTTGTCCATGCACAAGAGGTAGTAGCCTCCTCAGTGCAAGTAGCACAGCCAACAACTCTAGGCAGATGAAATGCCAACGCAGGTGGGGGCCCGTCCACCGCCCTGACACTGCGTGCCCATTGCACACGGCACCCCAACCCTGCAGGGAGGCATCCGTCACACCACGACGTGCCTGGCCCCTGCCCTAAGGGGACCTTTCTCCGCAAGAAGGTCATTGGAGACCAAGGGGTTAGGGTGCGTCGGCAGAAAAGCGTGATGACACTACGCCTGTTGCCGGTATGCCACCCTCTCCAAGGAACCTGACTCTGTAGCCAGTGTTGGAGCGGTCGTATGTGCATCGACCCGAGGGGGACCATCCCTGCCGAGGATGCCATGTATCCCAGGAGCCTTTGAAATTGTTTCAGGGGGACCGCTGACTGCCTGAGAGCTTCAGGCAGTTCAACACTGATCGGGCACGCTCTGCAGTCAGTCGCACTGCCTCCGGGAGGCCGCGAGGGCGCGGGCTTCCTCGTCGCGGGTCTCGCGCCCCCCGACGGGCAGGGGGTGAGCGGGGCCTCGAATGAGGACAGAGTCGAGTTCCATACCGAGAAAGAGGATGCTCTGCACCGGGGACAGCTTGCTCTTCTCAGTTGACCTGTAGCCCCAACCGATCTAGGTGCCGGAGCACCAGGTCCCTGTGTGTACACAACAGATCTCGAGAGTGCGCCAAGCTGAGCCAGTCGTCGAGATAGTTTAGTACCCGCACACCTCCTTCCCAAGGGCGGATTCCACGACCTTCGTAAAGACTCGTGGAGACAGGGACAGACCGAAGGGGAGGACCCTGTACTGATATGCCCGTCCCTCAAATGCGAACCGTGGGAACGGCCGATGTCGAGGGAGGATCGAGACATGAAAGTACGCGTCCTTCAGGTCGATTGCCATGAACCAGTCCTAACACCTGACGGACGTCAGGATGCGCTTCTGCGTAATCATCCTGAAAGGCAGCTTGTGTAGGTGCCTGTTCAGAACACACAGATCCAAGATAAGGTGCAGCCCCCTGCCTTTCTTGGGGACAATGAAGTACGGGCTGCAACACCCGCTGAACATCTCGGCTGGTGGACGGGCTCGATCGCTCCCTTCGCCAGAAGGGTGGCGAACTCGGCCAAAAGTACCGGAGCATCCTAGCCTCTGACTGAGGTAAATACGATTCCCTGAACTTGGGCGGGCGACTGGATCGCTTAGCCGAGACGGATCGTCTTCCCTAGGCAGACTGACAGTCTGGGATCCTGGCCAGGCTCCCAGAACTGTGACAGGGGGACAAAAGGTTCGATCTTCTTCATCGTCCCCCCGGGGGGTGGTTTGATGGCTAGCAGTACGGATTCCTTGCCGGGGGAGGTCCCCCGGGGAGGAGATCGGCTCTGCTGTTTTTCCTGCCTGGCGACTACGCAGCTCAACGCACTGTCTGACTGAGAGTGCTGAGGGCTGGTGTTTATACTCGACATTGCGCTTCGCCGTGACGCAACGTCGTGCCGAGGGTGGAGCGGCTGTGATATCCCAGAGAGAGAGGAGACTCTCTTTTGAGAGTAAGTGGGCGCTAGCCCCCCGGAGGGGGCCAGTAGATGGTGAGACGGGGCAGGATCCGTCCCTATCCGATTTCCCAGTGGTGTTGCTGGGGTCGGGCCCAATGGTAGCCTCAATCTCCCTGAGGTCTTCCAATGAGGGCGACTTCCGCCGCTGCTGATGGGGTGACGGTCTCCTCGCCGCTGGCTCCTCCAGGGGGCCGCCTGAGTGGGGGGGCGCCAGAACTGGAGAGCGTTGAAGAGGAACAGGGCTGCTGGGAAGCAGACTGTGCATGGGACTCGACGGCCGAGGCAGCCGAGTCGCGGCACGGGAGGCCTGCTTCTTTACTGTCGAGAACTGTGGCTCGACAGTATCACCAACCAGGCCCCTCCTTGCGAGACGGGTGTGTCGAGAAAGCGGACCTTCTCGGTTCGGCCAGAGGAGTTTCTCATGGACCATAAGTGCGGACATCGTCCGACCCAGGGCCCGCGTGGTCACCTTGGTCGCCCGTAGAGCGAGGTTGGTGGCGGCACGGAGTTCCTGTATAAGCGCTGGGTCGGTCTTACCCCCGTGGAGCTCTCTCAACGCCCTGGCCTGGAAGGAGCCATAGCGTGATGAGAGGAGACAGCTTGGTCCACCGCAATGTAAGCTCTCGACACCAGAGATGTCGAGACCGCACATGCTTTGGACAGGAGTCTAGGTCGAGCCCCCCCCCCAGGTAGCTGCCGCCTATGGGCACGGGTGCACCGCGGCGGCACACTCCACCTGGGGGACATCGATGTATCCTCTAGCTGTCTCAACCTCAAGGGAAGAGAGGATGACAGAACATTATTTGACGTGAAACGTGCCGGAAAGGGGGCGTTTCCAAGTCTTACTAAGTTCCTCATGCACTTCCGGTAAATACGGCACTGGGGGGCGGGCGCGGCTTGGAGCCGCGCTCAGACCCAAGGCGCCATGTAGCCAGCCGCGAGCCCTGGGAGAGGCAGTGCGTGCACTGCAACCCAACACTCACGGCGGCCCGGGAAAGCATGGCTGACATTTCGACGCCCGCTTCTTCCTGGACTCGACCCCCCGAGGGAGGGAGCCCAAAGAATCGTCGGAGTCGGATGGCAGTACGTCACCCCCTGATGCTGCAAGACCTCATCTCAATCATGTATTCGGACACGATGCATGAAGGAGTAAGACGGTGAGACCGTCTCCTGGGGGACGATCAGACGAGCGAGACGAGGTGCGAACGGTCCGTGAGCCAGCGGCTGGCGGATTATCGCTCACAGTAATCCTCATATCACCCTCGCTGCTAGCCGTAGCGGACGGCAAGGCCGTAGTCCTGCCGCCACGGAACGGGGAGCAAACGTGGTGGTGGCTGAGCCACCTGTGACGCAACGTCTGAATCGTCACCGCCCGCATTGCGGGCAGGACGTATCCACAACGTCTGCCCCAGCGTACTGGAAGCAGGCATTGTGTCCGTCCCCTTCCTCGATGAGTGTGTTGCACCCATGAGAACAGCGGGACAAGCCACGCTGGAGAAATTTGCTCTTTTAGAAAAGGAAATTTGCTCGAACACCTCCGGAACTGCCGAGACGCCCAGGGGAGAGTCACTGCAGGAAGGGACCGTCCGCTGCACCACGTCGTAGATTCCAGCAGAATATTGATCACTGAAGATTGCTGTGTCGCTCATCAGATGCACAGGCTCTGAAGAACAAATGGTGAATGAATGAGCACCCTGGCTTCCCTCTTATACCCGGACATCCGGGGAGGAGTCCGGCATGCAAATTTCATTCGCCAATTTTCATTGGCCTTTTCAAAATACTCAGAAGATGATAGGTTCTCAAGACGAACCCCAATCTGTTGGTTCGACACAACGTCGAGAGACCGACAGAAAGGGAACACGTGTTCCAGTATATTGCGCAAGCTCTTAAAGGGGCAGCAGCATAATAAAGATCTTTGTTTATAATGTTCATCAAACAACAACGGACCGGCCCAAAAACACTCACTGATATTAAAGGAATTGTGTTCTCTTATAGGAGTCGTTCACAACAAATAAAGGAAGAAAGTAGCTTTAAGAAAGATGTGCTTTAAATATGGTAAAGTGTTGAAAGAGAGTTTACATATACAATAAAAATAATTCAATCATAAACAATGATTTGTATTAATTTCTAATTGATTTATTAATGTATTAAACACATTTTAATGAAGTTTTAGTGATTCTTTTTTCTTACCTCACCCCACGACTCTGGTACTATCAAATTAAGGGCTGGTGCCACCAACTGAATAACTTGGTAGCACCAGTGCCACCTCTCTCAAGTGTTAGTCTAGAGCCCTGCTTTCTTGTAGAATTGTACTTCAAATAAAGAACTTTATGCTGACCAGATTGTTAGTTAATCATTTACAAGTCAATATTGCCTATATGGACAGCGATTTAAAAAAAAAGTTAACTGGTAAAACTGCGGTGTTAAATGCGATGCGGTCGAAAATTTGGGTGCACCTAACTTTTGTGCTGGTGCACCAAAGAAAAAAAGTTAGGCGTACCGGTGCAACCAGTGCAAAAAGTTAGTCTAGAGCTCTGCAAACAATCACTGCACTGGCATTTCCCTGTAAAGAAGAACGTTTTGTGCTGTTGTGCCAAAGAATGTGAGTTTATCAAATAATCATGTCAGATCTGTCTGTCCCTAAAAGGCTAAAGGTTTTATACGAACCTGTACAATTATAACTGTAGTGCACTCACAAGATGTGAGCATTTGGTAGTCTTCTCGGGTACAAGTCCGGCTTGGGTCATGTCCTGAACCTTTTTCCTCTCCCCTGCTACCTCTTATATTTTATATTTATACATATTTTTCTTAAATGTTCTTATATGTTATGCATAAGAATAAAAAAGCTTATCAAATCAATCAAATCAAAACCTATAAATGTCAGTCAAACTGCTTTATACACTACATCCATCATTTAAACAAATATATGCCAATGACTTGAACTTGATGTTAACAATGTCAACATTTTCAAACTTACTATAAAACCTTTTATACTGATACTAAGTCTTGACAAATGGCAAAAGTACAATAAATGAGGTAATGGGCAACATGGCACACTGATGCCAGTAAGCCGAGAATGAGTAATTGAAACGGCTGTTTTTGTGTTTTAATGATTTATCTTGGCCCAGAAGGATCTGGGTGGATCATGATATTGTGATTATTGTCTTTGCACACAACTCCTCTGGGATTGTCACTGGGATCATATTTTATTAGATTATTGGATAGATGATACAAATGAATGTCAACGAGCATGTTGCTGCTTTGCAGTTACGCAATATCCTGAGATTCAGTCCAGCCTGCACTATAGAAACAAAGCATTTACTATTCCTATGGCCTTTGTTATCTCTTAATCACAGTGGCAAAAATGCAAACATAATCAATACAAAGGTTATGACTGCTGACAAGGAAATAACAATTAAAGACTGTATCGTCGTCTGGATCTGATAAAATCACACTGCATCTGGCAAATCAGCCACCCAGGCCGATAACAGTAACACCCCTCCCCATACATACTGCCCTCTACACACGCACACACTCTCCCCCCTTTACATATTGCATAATTGCACAGCAGTTGCTGATTATTGTGTGACGTAAGTGCTGCTTCTGAGGCGGTGAGTCACAGCTGAAGGAATACACACTTTCCCTGCTGCTTTCCCCTTGAAACGGGCCTTCAGCCAGTAATAGAGAAAACTACAACAGCATCTGGTATTAGTGTGACGCCCAGGCAGGAGAGTGGTGGTCACTTAACAGAGATGAGCGATTCCAAACCCAGAGCCTCTTTCTCACTTCCTGTCTGCATAATAGCTGTGGGAAATGAATGATACAGCTGTCATCGACTTACACATGTCTGGCTGTCTTTATCATGTTTTCACTCTTTTTTAAGAAGTTGAACGGGTTGTTCACCAAAGTATGAAAGTTCTAACAATATTTAGTCACCCTCATCTGTAAGCTGAAGAATCTTTACACCGGTTTTTCATACAACAAGAGTTTACTGGACCACACATAGAATGACAATATAAAAAAAACATCCTCGTCCTATTCCAAAACTTTTGCATGTGATTCTTTTGAGATCTAAATATAAAACCTTATTCACCTTATTCACTAAGTTTACATGACAACGATGGAGTATAAAATGAAAAAGGTTTTAATAAAGTTTCACGGTCTGCGTTTACATCCGCAAAAACTAACAAAAACACTGTTTTGCACATACCAGGCCAGTGGATGCCGATGTCAGTTTGTAAAGAAACACTACGTGCCTGCACACATACAAGCCAGAACTGCTTTTAATACCCTTTGTCGGTGTGTATGTGTGTTTAAGTTTGGTCTATGTAAATAACATGTATCCGCTGGTCGTAGTGGTGCAATAAAATCTACTTTTTGCATCGAGAGATGTTAATAAGCATGTCATCAGCACAAAACATTCAGTACCTGAAGCCGCCATTATTGTTTCCGGAATACTCGCGCATGCCTACACACTGAACACATAATCGCATGCGCATATGACATCATCGTTATTAGAAAACGGTATCTTCAGAGTTTGTAACACTGTCGTTTTCAAAAACTTGTACTTTGAAACCCGTTTTCAAAAGATTGCATTATTAGTCCCCCATAATACTGTTGTCGTGTAAACACATGAAACATTTCTTGTGTAAACAGCCTCTAAGTCACACTACTTTTATGATGCCTTTATGTTTCATCTTAATAGCAAATGGGATTGCAATGACATTAGTAAATAAAACAATTTTCATTTATGGGTCAACATTTCACTTAGTGTTCTGAAGGGGAACCTTGGCAGAAGAGAAAAACATCCTTCACCCACACAAACACACCCTCTCTTGGTTTCCTTTGACCCAGTGCCTTTACTTTTTAACACAGATAACATTATAAATGATTCAGGGTTTAATCGAAGGCTACTGGATCAGGGTTCACATAATCAGATTCATCAACAAAGCAATTGTTGTAGAGGTCATGACGTGTGATTCATACTCCTTTGCTGTTTTAGTATTCACTCAGAGAACTTGGACAAACAC
Source organism: Triplophysa rosa (assembly GCF_024868665.1). NCBI lineage: Eukaryota > Metazoa > Chordata > Actinopteri > Cypriniformes > Nemacheilidae > Triplophysa > Triplophysa rosa. Next base: position 156,496 of record NW_026634203.1, read on the forward strand.
TGACCTGTTCATATATCCACCCTGCACTGAACGGCAAATAAATTTAAGTTAAAATAAGTCATGGAAATTATCATAATAATTGTAAACACATCGATATCAGGAAAATGATTGTCACAGATGTACTACACCTTCCCCCACGATCAAGCTCACCACCAGCATATAAGCACACCTGCCACCAAACTGCAATCTTATCAAGATCACTATATCACACATCTATAGCACACATCTCCCATTGCATGTAGTGCAACGGAGTGGACACAACTTTTTGTGCTCTTTCTAATAAAATAATGACATACACGAAAAATTCCAGTCAGGCTTTAGACCGCATTATAGCACTGAAACTACGCTCTTTAAAATTACAAACGACCTGCTTACAGCATCTGATAAAGTTAACATCTCACTCCTAGTCCCGCGTTCGATACTGTAGACCATAAACTACTTTTAGATCGTTTATGTCAGGGATGGCGGGAGAAGAACCCAAGTGCAGGTAGCGGTTAGGGGTGTTAACAAAAACAAGATTTATTAAACACAAAAACAAAGACCCACGGGGGGTTAAAACAAAAAAACAGGATAATAAAAATTCAAACTTGACAGTCAGACTAACTGAGACTGGACTAAACTAGAACACACTTGACATTAACTATAACTAAACACTTACTAAGACTTGACTGGATAATCCACAGAGCAAGGAATGACAAAACATCATACACGGAGCACGAGTAAAAACAGGCAAATAGTACAAAGCGAACGAGCACAGGACAGCAAACACAAGAGCATTAAATAAGGGGACTAACAAAGAAGATAACAATGGGCAGGTGTAGGTAATGAGACACAGGCGGGAAGCTAAACGAGGAAATGAGAGGGGCGGGGCCAATGACGAGACCGGAGAGAACGCACATTATGTCGTGGCTGACAATAATATGTTTCTCTCCACACAAAACAAGATGCTCTGCCATGATTCTGCCACAAGACCAAGAAAGACATGACATGATGAGGCAGAATCATGACAGAAGCCCCCCCTTAATTAACCCCCAGTTCACCAAGGGGCAGACTAATGAGACCAACTGGGTAACAGACAAGAACCAACAAAACATTGTGAACAACAACACTAGAAAACAGGCAATAATAATCAAAGGGTTGGGGTGGGACAATAAAAATAACAAACAAGGCAGGGGGGTGGGTGAACAAAAGAATTCATGGGGGGAAGTCCAAAAGGGTTCGAGCTAGGTGGGGGAGTCTTAGTCCGTGGGGGCGCTTGGGAGCGCAGAGTCCCGGGGGACTTGATAGGGGCAGGCTTGGCTGTCGGCAGGACCAGACAGGGTGGCGGACTGGAGGACCGGCTGGGATGCCGGCTAAGTCGCCGACTGGACGTCGGCTGAGTCGCCGGCCGGAACGCCAGCTGGCTCACCAGCTGCTGGACAGGACTGGGCGCCTGAGGCAGGGCAGGACTGGACGCCGGTTGGAATGCCGACTGCTGGACAGGACTGAACACCTGTGGCTGGGCAGGACTGGACATCTGCGGCTGGACAGAACTAGGCGCCTGTGGCTGGGCAGAACTGGATGCCTGCGGCTGGACAGGACTAGGCGCCTGTGGCTGGGCAGAACTAGACGCCAGCGGCTGGGCAGGACTGGACACCGGCTGGATTACCGGCTGAATCGCCGGCTGGACTGCTGGCTGGCTCACCCACTGCTGGTCAGGACTGGATGCCTGCGGCAACGGAGGGAGAGAGGTGTGCGGGTACTAAACTATCTCGACGACTGGCTCATTTGACACACTCGCGAGATGTGTTATGTACACACAGGGACCTAGTGCTTCCGCACCTAGATCGATTGGGACCACAGGTCAACCGAGAAAAGAGCAAGCTCTCCAGGTGAGCAGATACCTGTGAGCCACACATATCCCAGGCGACATGAACCAGACAGACGATGCGCTCTCTCATCAGTTGACGCCTTGCGGAGAGTGGCGACTCCACGCCCGCGCAGTCCAGCTCATTGGGTACAGTTCGGGCGAGCTCAGGCAGACCTGTTCGCCTCCCTGGACCCCACCGATTGCCCGCTAGGGTACTCCCATCCGAGGCCCCCCTCGGCACGGATGCTCTAGCGCACAGCTGGCCGTGGGACAAGCGGAAGTACGCCTTCCCCCCAGTGAGCCTCATTGCACAGACCCTCTGCAAGGTCAGGGAAGAGGAGCATCAAGTGTATTAGGCGCCATAGTGGCCCAACCGGACTTGGTTCTCGGAGCTAATGCTCTTGGTGACAGCTCCTCCCTGGCCGATTCACCTGACGAAGGACCTGCTTTCCCAGGGGAAGGGCACGTTATGGCATCCCAGGCCAGACCTCTGGAACCTCCATGTCTGGCCCCTGGACGGGACGAGGAGATCCTAAGTGGCCTACCTCCTGCGGCGGTTAAGACCATCACTCAGGCTAGGGCCCTGGCCCCTAGGCGGCTATACGCCTGTAAGTGGTGCCTCTTCTCATCCTGGTGCTCTTCTCGAAGAGAAGACCAGCGGAGTTGCTCGATCGGGAATGTGCCGTCCTTCCAGAGACTCGAGAGTAATCTCTCCCCTTCCACACTGAACGTGTATGTATCCGCTATTGCCATTCTCCGTGTCCACAGATTGCCTAGAACTCGGGCTACGTGCCCAAAGTTCCCACCACTCCTCCATACACCAGGTGGTGAACTTACAGGCGCTCCCCACCGGGGAGGAAGACCCAACCCCATTCATGTTGTGTCCAGTACACGCATTACGCCTCTGCTTGGACCGCACGCAGAGCCGCAGGAGCTCTGAGCAGCTCTTTGTCTGTTTTGGAGATCAGCAGGGAGGGCTGTCTTAAACAGAGATTGGCGCACTGGATCATGGACACCGTCACTACGGCGTACCTGTCCGATGTTCGCCCGCGCCCACTGGGTGAGAGCTCTCTCCACAAGGAGTATAGCCTCCTCGTGGGCACTGGCTCGAGGCGCCTCTCTGGCAGACATCTGCAGAGCTGCGGGTTGGGCTACACCCATCACCTTCGCGAGGTCCTACAGCCTCCGCGTAAAACTGGTATCAGCTCGAGTCTTGCAGGCATCAGGCAAGACCGGAGGCCGGTAGGGTGTACGCCTATGACAGTACCTTCCCCCCCTTTCTTCTAGGGGGGTCGGCGTACTAAACTAGCTTCCCTTCTTCCCCCACTGGGTGAAGAACAGGCACTCTATCCATCACTAAGCAAGCACCTCCTGCGGACGGGCTGGGCAGAACAGCCCTGCCCCTTAGGCCGGGTACAACTGAGTTATCCACAACATAGCTCTAACTGGACCTAGTGCTACCGGACGTTGTAACCCCCCAGCAGGGCATTTCCGTCTGATATATCCACATGATTGGTTCCCACCTTGGTAACGCATGACCTTCCCTAGGTGAACCTCCACCTTGCGGTTAACTCCTTCAGTCCGCACTTTCCTCCTATGAGTTCTCCCCTAACGGTGAGACCATGTTGGTATCTCCACTAAACTCCTCCCTGCGGTAGGAAGTGGTCTCTGTAGCGCATCCCCCATTTGAGGAAGTAGCGCTTACCCAGTGGCCTTATGGTACCGGGCGGCTTCTCGCTGCTAGAGAAACAATGCCGCCGCCTGTGAGGCCGAAGGCAGGGGCCTTCCCACCTTTCAAGAAAAGCTCTGGGACCCCCTACCTACCCACTGGTAAGTTACAATTTCGTGGTAGCGCTCACGGCTGACACGCCCAGGTCAGTCACAGTCACTTCGTTATAGATTGTGTCAGGGCACAGTGGCGTTTTCCATAGGAACCCCATCTGTCGGCTCGACACAACGTCGAGAGACCGACAGAAAGGGAACGTCTTTGTTACGGATGTAGCCTCAGTTCCCTGATGGAGGGAACGAGACGTTGTGTACTTCTTGCCACAACACGTGCTGCCCACTGCAGCAGTCGTGAGAGGTCTCAAGCTCCTCAGAACAAAGGTGAATGAATGAGGCACGCCGTCTCCCTTTTATACCCGGATATCTAGGGGCGGAGTCCGGCATGCAAATTTCATTCGCCAATTTCATTGGCCTTTTCTAAGCAGTCGGAAGCGATTGGTTCTCAAGGACGAACCCCATCTGTCGGCTCGACACAACGTCTCGTTCCCTCCATCAGGGAACTGAGGTTACATTCGTAACCAAGACGTTTTCATTTATCCTTAAGGAAGTTTAAATCTTTAATAAATCTGTATGCTGAAATCCATGTGATATAAGTATGATTTCAGTTTTAAATGCATATAGTAGTCTTATTATATACATGAATTCAAAACAGTAACGGAGAAAGAAAATTCTCTCATCATTTGCTCACCCTCGTGCCATCCCAGATGATTTTCTTTCTTTGGACACAAATTAAGATTTTTATAAAATTTTCTACTATACTTGGGGGACCCAACATGTTAGGTGAAGAAAATAAGTTATATACTGTAAATGCAGCATGAAAACAAAGTGAAATTTAAATAAAAGTGACATTTTGGGTGAACTATATCAATTTAAGATTATGAATATTGTTTAATGTATTTAAATATGTATAATGTTTGTGCTTAATCCATTAGAGGTTCAGTCACTTTTTATTCCATTTAAAGTGTGGTTTGTAAAGGAAATGCCCGTGATTCAAGGTTTTGTAAGTCAGTGAGTCTCGAAGGGAAAACAGACGTCAACAGTGTCTTTTTGCAGTTTTGCAGACGATGTTAAATGCACATCTGCTAAACCCATTTGACCAGCAAAACACATATACACAATCTCCATAAAGATTGTTGGGGTGTTTTGGAGTAATGATTTGATGTTACAGCAATTAATTTCAATGTCTTAAAGTGCTTTAAGTAGTACATTAAGGTAAATGGCCATCAACTTCAGCAACTTGTGATAGTGGCTTTAGATCATACAAATGGTTTCTGTTGGAAAAAAAGATGTGGGTTATGAATTATGTATGTCGGTCACACCTTCAAAACTGTTCCCATCATAAATATGAAACTAATGCCATTTGTTACCTTAATAATTGGAAAATAATGTTTCTTATCTGTAAGTTAATTGTTTACAAGCTGACAAGGCTTTAGGTTTGAAGGACATCGAAATACGTCTACAGTCCTCATTCAGGACAGTCTCTTTCCAAAATTATGTTTTGAAGGGTCACAGTACAAAGTGTGGTGGGATTGTAGAGAGTGTTTGACTTTTCATTACTTTTGATCTAGTCACATTATACTTTTAAATCATGAGTAGGAGTTCATTTATACAACCCATGAAGCACATTGTTTGGGTAGAATGACAAAATAGTTTTTTACATTGTTTAGTGTATATCCTCTAGAATCATAAAGGCTTGGAGACATTAACCATCCTCGTCATTTGGGGAAAATGTGTACGTGCAGACACATTTGTGGAAATTCTGTTGACAGTGTGAGATCATGGAACTCTCTGTAGGTTCAATGAATTGCAGAGGGAAACATTTGTGGGTTTTCCAAATGCATTGTGCAATATCCTCATCATACTCAACTCAGCACCATCATCATTGACATCATTAGCTTCATCATTTCCGTCATCATGCCTAAGATTTCACACTCAATTTCAACAGTGGAGGACATTTGGAACTTTCTGCTCTAACACCTTCATGATAATGGTTCTCCAGGCAAATGACATAGGCCTGGTTTTCATAACTTGCTCTATCCAGTGGTTGAAAAGGACCAGTTATGCTGTTACACAGCACCGGGAATTTTTGCCGTAGCAGCAGCTCCCAGAATTTGGAACAGTGGAACAAGACAGTCCACACTGTCACTTTCAATAGACAAAAACTCTTAGTGACACAAATTTTGATTGTCTATATTTGGTGGATATGGCTGGATATCCTATTAGCAACTATCTTACACAAACAAAATCCTTAATTCATGCCACGAAATTTGTAAACTTTGGCAAATGTAGTGATTGTTTATTAAATAATTGCTCTCAAGGAAATGGGTGGAGATGCTTGCAGTCAGATGGTCAGCTGTCCAGTAAATTCAGTACCCAGAACCAGAACAGCACGTACGACTATGTACTCTATCATTTAAATTACGTTGGTTTTGTTTTTACAAGACATCTGTATGGACTTCAGAACATTTAATTTTCTTGCAAAAGCAAGACTGCGAGGGATTGATGTAGAATCCATTACTTTACAAAAGGTTGTACAGCTATTTTTTTAGAACTCATGTTTTTGACCTCTGAGATTTATTTTCCATGATCTGAAAAATTACAACTGCACTACCAATTCAACGGACGGTGTCTTTACTTTTAATAAACGTAATTTTTAATTTATGTCCACTGACATATGTCATCTTCCTCGACTAAAGCTCACATTACTTGTTTAATCTTTTTTCAAGAGTGACTTTAATTTGAATACATTTTTTGACATACTAGGCCAGTGGTCACCGACCCTGTTCCTGGAGATCAACCGTCCTGCAGACTGCAGCTCCAACCCTGCTTCAGCACACCTGTCTGTAATTATCAAGCAAACCTGAACACCTTGATTAGATAGTTCAGGTGTGTTTGATTGGGGTTGGAGCTGAAATCTTCAGGACAGTCGATCTCCAGGAGCAGGGTTGGTGACCACTGTACTAGGGTCTGTCACTGACTGACCTTTCATTTAATTGATAGGCCACTTACTAACAGAGATAGTCTAATGATTGATTTCATTGAGTTACTTATAACAGCTACAGTACACAGGCACAAATAATTACACGTAAAGAGAGACATTTCTTTACACAAGATGATCTTAGTTTGGCATCTCAACAAAACATAAAATGATTGAAAAATGTAGCATGCTTCTGTCATCATTCAGGTAATCTGTTCTCTCTTTATAGAAAAAAGCATCCGGTAAATGGTTGCCTTGTAGACAACATAATGTAAACAGAGCCTCAGGGGGCAAAGAGTTGCAAATTCTAAAGCTTCTCTATGTCAGATCTCGTCAGTGTTTCTTCATAACATAAATTTACCAGGTGTGTAAACATGCCACATCTATGGCCCTGGAGTGCTGGGGCCAGGCTTGGCTTCCTGAGGTGATGATGTCCCTGCCAATACAGATGGGTGCACCCTGTTTCTGTCATGGCTCTGCTTCCTTAGTCATGTTTTTCTTGGTCCTGTAGCAGAGCCATGACAAAGTCTTTGGTTATGTGTGGAGAGAAACATATTATTGTCCTTTTGACAATAATATGCGTTCTCTCCAGTGTCCTGTCATTGGCCCCGCCCCTCTCGTTTCCTGTATTGTCTCCCTCTTGTGTCTTATGTTCTACACCTGACCTTGCTCGTTATCCCTCGTTTGTCTTCCCTATTTAAACCCTCATGTTTCTTTGTCCTGTGCTCGGTCATTGTGTTTGGTGCGTTGTGTACGTACGGTGTACTGTGGTCTCGCTGGTGTTGCTACCCGTGGTCCTGTTCCTTGTCCTGTTCGTGTTTTGTGAGTTTTGTTCATTGTATTATTTAAGACGTTTGGTCGTGTCCTTTAGTTTAGTTTATAGTTCTTGTTTTTATTTTGCCCCCTCGTGGGAAGTCTTTTGTTTTATATATATTTCTTGGTTCTGTTTTCCCCCATTGTGGGTGTTTTTGTTCTGTTTTGTTTCATTTAATAAACATTATCTGTTAACCCCTTCACTGCTGCCTGCATTTGGGTTCTCTTCTGCATTTCGTGACAGTTTCCCAATCTCTAAATTGTGTTTAACCTTAGAAGCCTTAGCCACACTACAGCTGGCCAACAGATTTAGATCCCTATAGCACTTTTGCAGAAGCATTTGAGTGTTCACCTATGGGGACAAGAAGAAATATTTTAATAGCTTTGATCTCTACACAGCCTTGAAGGTGACATGAAACATATCAAGCTGAAAATGAGTTTAGAATTTCAAATGATTCAAATCATTCTAAAGATGCAGCATTTCTACATTAGAGGTTCTAAACCTTTTTGGCCTATGACTAAATAGTTTTATTCCAAAATACAGTGGAGTCAATGTGCGCTGATCTTGTAACTGAATTAAGTAATTTCTACAAGACAGTGACATAAGGACGTTTTCATAATATAAAATCTTCTTTGCGTTTATTACTAATGTTTGTGAATTTTATTTTTACTTAACCCCCGGTGATTAATGTCATAGGATGATGCAGCATGATCGCATAACGAATCATTTCCCTTTAAAAAAAATAAGAGATACAATTTTTTGAGGACATCAAAGGAAACAGTCATGCAGTTAACATTTAGTACCTTTACCATATCTAACAGCTATGATCCACTGAGGTCAGGAAACCCACTGACTATGGAAAATTCACTCCTGTGGTGGTGTGCACACATAAGAGAAATTCTTAAAGACTACCACATTAAACAACGCACTTGGGAATAACATGTTCTCTGCTTGACTGGATGGTAACTGAAGTCTGGTTAGAAGGTAATTTTCCTGAATAGATCTCTCGCACTGTCAATTACGTCGAGCTAGCAGATTTTAAGAACATAACCCTAAACCTGATATGTTCCACTAAGAGGCCATGTGAGCTGCAATGAAAATACCCACAATATCAACACCTACATAATTACTTCATTATGACAGCAATCTCCAGCATTCTCAATATGCATGTGATAGCTTCAAGGTGGAGGGAAATTGTAGGAAAACGCAAAGCTTGTTTTACATTTCACATTCTAAAGCAACCTAGTGGTGGCTGTTGAAACATTGCGTTTATGGTTGATCTACATTGCGTGACTACAACAATCAAAAGATATGTTTGTTTTTAATCGCTAACATTATTACAAACGTTTGGCTTCCACCCTATGCTAGAGTTCCAGTTCCGAACTGTATTAAAAAATCGATAAGAAAAAAAAATGGTGGGTACAGGTCAGATCAAGTCTGTGGTTTATATGCACATTTGTCTTTTAATATGGTTTATTGTTTAAAAGCATACTTTGGTAATTTAAGCTGCAGTTCATTTTATCACATTTACTCAAGAATCATACACTCACCCACAGACACATTTTCTACCACACACTAATTAATATGAAATAATTGTTACAACAAACCATACGTTGTTAACATGGAAGAAAGATCTGTTGTATAATCCCACCGGTCACAATAGTGACCATAAAGAAGGTATTCATTTATAAAGCTCTAAGTCTTACTGACTGATGTTTTAGTGTATTTCAAATAAATATGTGCAGTGTCACATGGTTAGTGCAAATTGTCGCATGACCACAGCAGTACTTCCTGTTTGCACCATAAGATGATGATGACTGCATCAAAGCTTCTTAACAAAAAGCTTGTAACGTATGTCAACATGAAGATATGACAAAGATTTTTGGTCAGCATTATCTTTAAGGTGTCTAATTTGTGAATTCACAATTATTCAGTTTTGTTGAGTGTGGTCATAGAATGAGTAAACAAGTTGTTGGCAACAATAGTGACCGGTGGGATAACAGTGAATTTAGGTACCTAAACGATCAATTGCAATTGTTAATTAAATTTGCACTAAAGTGTTGCAATGACAAAATATAGCACCAAATTAAAAGTTCAAATGTTACAAATCAGATACAATATTACTGTTATTATATTGGTAGCAATAATATAACAACTGTATGTTATAAGTAACAATTTTAAAATACATTGATGGTTATATCTTTTATTTTTTATTTTGGTAGTCTTATCAGTGTTGTATAAGGTTTTTTTATGGATAATAGTAAGCCTAGAATGTGTTCAGAAAGTTTAAAATAGCTGGGCTCAAATATTTAACAATTTTGATGACTGCAGAAATATGTTAATTTAGTATACACATTATGCCACCAGTGACAATTGTGACCGTCCATAAAAACGTCTTGGTTACGGATGTAATCTCGGTTCCCTGATGGAGGGAACTAGACGTTGTGTCGAACCGACAGAATGGGGTTTGTCTTGAGAACCTATCATCTTCTGAGTATTTAGAAAAGGCCAATGAAAATTGGCGAATGAAATTTGCATGCCGGACTCCTCCCCGGATGTCCGGGTATAAGAGGGAAGCCAGGGTGCTCATTCATTCACCATTTGTTCTTCAGAACCTGTGCATCTGATGAGCGACACAGCAATCTTCAGTGATCAATATTCTGCTGGAATCTACGACGTGGTGCAGCGGACGGTCCCTTCCTGCAGTGACTCTCCCTGGGCGTCTCGGCAGTTCCGGAGGTGTTCGAGCAAATTTCCTTTTCTAAAAGAGCAAATTTCTCCAGCGTGGCTTGTCCCGCTGTTCTCATGGGTGCAACACACTCATCGAGGAGGGTTGTGTCGAACCGACAGAATGGGGTTTGTCTTGAGAACCTATCATCTTCTGAGTATTTAGAAAAGGCCAATGAAAATTGGCGAATGAAACTTGCATGCCGGACTCCTCCCCGGATGTCCGGGTATAAGAGGGAAGCCGGCGTGCTCATTCATTCACCTTTGGTCTGAGGAGCCTTTAGCATCCTCCCCCGACCGCTGGGGTGGGCGGCCAGTGTTGTGGCACGAAGGACACAACGTCTCGTTCCCTCCATCAGGGAACCGAGGTTACATCCATAACCAAGACGTTCCCTTTCTGTCGGTCTCTCTACGTTGTGTCGAACCGACAGAATGGGGTTCCTATGGAAGACGCCACAGCACTGAGCCGTGTCACAATCTCTAGCAGAGCGACGTTGACTGGCCTGGGCGAGTCAGGCATAGGCGCTAACGCGAAATTATGACTATCCAGTGGAGAGGAATGGGGACCCAGAGCTTTACCAAAAAGTTGGGAAGCCCCTGCATGGCCGTCACGGGCGGAGGCCTAGTTCTCTAACCAGCGAGAAGCCGCCCGGCTCCGTAAGGGCCACTGGGTAAGCATTATTCCCCCCGGGGGAAAAACGCTGCAGAGACTACTACCTACCGTAGGGAGGAATTAGTGGAGACACCACATGGTCTCACCATCAGGGGAGAACTCATGGGAAAATGTGCGGACTGCAGGAGTTAACCACAAGGTGGGAGTCCACCTAGGGAGGTCATGGGTTGCCGAGGTGGGAACCATTCATGAGGATACATCAGACGGAACAGCCCACGGAGGGGGGGTTACCACGTCTGGAACACTAGGTCCGGTTAGAGCTATGCCCGGCCTAAGGGGGCAGAGCTGCTCTGCCCACCCTGCCCCGAGGAAGGTGCTAGTGATGGATAAAATGCCTGTTCTTTACCCAGTGGGGGAAAGAGGGGAGGCATAATAGCCGATGATCCCCTTAGAGGAATGGGGAAGGGCTTTCGCAGGCGTACGCCCTACCTGCTGCCGGTCCTACACATTGCCTTGCAGGACGCAGGCGTAGGTATTAGAACCTCACAGAGTCATTGGCCATAGCCCAACCCGCAGCTCTGCAGATGTCTGCTAGAGAGGCGCACTGAGCCAGTGCCCATGAGGAGTGTGCCTCACTCTTAACGGGCAGGGGCGAATTGTGATCGGTATGCCATAACGACGGCATCCACGATCCAGTGCGCCAGACTCTGTTTGGAGACAGCCCTCCCTTCTGCTGACCTCCGAAACAGACAAAGAGCTGCTCAGATCTCCTGGGCTCTGCGTGCGGTCCAGGTAGAGGCGCAGTGTGCGTACTGGACACAACACCGACAGGTTGGGTCTTCCTCCCTGGTGGGGAGCGCCTGCAGGTTCACCACCTGGCTCTCGGGAGAGTGGTGGGAACTTTGGGCACGTAGCCGGGGCGGGGTCTCAAGATAACGTCAGAATCCCCGGGCCCGAGTTCTAGGCAATCTGTGGACACGGAGGGTGCTTGCAGATGCCCTACCCTCTTGGAGGTGAGCGCCATCAGAAGAGCCGTCTTTATCGAGAGTGAGAAAGAGCGGCAACTCCGAGAGGCTTGAAGGGGGCGGGGCCTCTTGAGGCCCGCCACCTAGGTCGCAAGAGGGTACGGAGCGCGGATAAGGTGGTCACCTTCTCACGCCCCTAGGAACCTAATGACCAGGTTGTGCTGTCCCAGAGGCTACCCAGCAACCCGTAGCGGCTACATACACTCCCAGTGTGGAGGGGGAGAGGTTACTCCCCAGTCTCTCTTGAAGAAGGGACAGCTCGTTCCCGATTGAGCAACTCCGCGGGTCTTCTCGCCGAGAAGAGCACCAGGACGATAAGAGGCGCCACTTATGGGCGTATAGCCGCCCAGTGGCCGAGGCCCTAGCCTGAGTGACGTCCCAACCAGACCGGGGGTGGGTCACTCAGGATCTCCTCGTCCCGTCCAGACATGGAGACCAGGTACTGCCTGGGATGCCGTAATGTGCCCCTTCCCCTGGGGAAGCAGGATTTTTGCCAGGGGGAGCGGCCAGAGAGGAGTTGTTGTCAGAGCCTTAGCTCCGAGAACCAAGTCTTGGTTAGGCCAAAGGGGCGTAACTAGTAAACTTGATGCTCCTCTTCCCTGGCCTTGCACAGGACCTGTGCAACGACGCTCACTGGGGGGAAGGCGTACTTCCGCTTGTCCCGCGGCCAGCTTTGCGCAAGGGCATCCATGCCGAGGGGAGCCTCGGACAGGGAGTACCAAAGCGGACAATGGGTGGAGTCTGGGGAGGCAACAGGACCACCTGTGCCTGGCCGAACTGCTCCCAAATGAGCCGGACTGCGCGGGGATGGAGTCACCACTCTCCGCGAGGTGTCGACTGACGAGAGAGCGCATCGGCTGTCTAGTTCAGGACGCCTGGGATGAGTGTGGCTCGCAGTGCACTGATCACCTGCTGACTCCAGAGGAGGAGATGCCGGGCGAGTCATGTTAGCTGCCGTGAGCGAACCAATTGATATACGCCACAGCAGCTCTGCTGTCCAACCGGACCAGCACGTGCTTGCCCTGCACGAGAGGTAGTAGCCTCCTCAATGCAAGTAGCACAACCAACAACTCTAGGCAGATGAAATGCCAACGCAGGCGGGGGCCCGTCTACCGCCCCGACACTGCGTGCCCGTTGCACACGGCACCCCAACCCTGCAGGGAGGCATCCCTAAGGGGACCCCTGTCCACAAGAAGGTCATGGAAGACCAGGGGGTTATGGTGTGACCGTAGAGTGAGGTCGGTGGCGGCACGGAGTTCCTGCATAAGCGCTGGGTCGGTCTTACCCTCGTGGAGCTCTCTCAATGCCCTGGCCTGGCAGGAGCCATAGCGTGGAGAGAGGAGGCAGCTTGGTCCCCCGCAATGTAAGCTCTCGACACCAGAGATACCGAGACCCCACATGCTTTGGACGGGAGTGTAGGTCGAGGCCCCCCAGGTGGCCGCCGCCTACGGGCACGAGTGCACCGCGGCGGCATACTCCACCTGGGGGACATCGACGTATCCTCTAGCTGTCTCAACCTCGAGGGAAGAGAGGGTGACAGAACTTTGTTCTTGGAGCCGCGCTCAAACCGGAGGTGCCATGTAGCCAGCCGCGAGCGCCGGGAGAGGCAGTGACGGCACTGCAACCCAACACTCACGGCGGCCCGGGAAAGCATGGCTGACATTTCCACGTCCGCTTCTTCCTGGGCTCGACCCCCCGAGGGAGGGAGCCCGAGGAATCGTCGGAGTCGGATGGCAGTACGTCACCCCCTGATGCTGCAAGAGACATCTTATCATCACGCATCGTGTCCGAATACGTGATTTAGGAATAAGACGTGGGACCGTCTCCTGGGGAACGGTCAGACGAGTGAGACGAGGTGCGAACGGTCCGTGAGCCAGTGGCTGGCGGATTTTCGCTCACAGTAATCCTCATATCACCCTCGCTTCTTACCGTAGCGGACGGCAGGGCCGTAGTGCTGCCGCCCCAGAACGGGGAGCAAACAAGGTGGTGGCTGAGTCCCGTGGGAACACAGCCACCCGTGACGCAACGTCTGAATCGTCACCGCCCGCAGTGCAGGCAGGACGTATCCACAACGTCTGCCCCAGCGTACTGGAAGCAGGCATCGTGTCCGTCCCCCTCCTCGATGAGTGTGTTGCACCCGTGAGAACAGCGGGACAAGACACGCTAAAGAAATTTGCTCTTTTAGAAAAGGAAATTTGCTCGAACACCTCCGGAACTGCCGAGACGCCCAGGGGAGAGTCACTGCAGGAAGGGACCGTCCGCTGTACCACGTCCAAGATTCCAGTAGAAAAATGATCACAAAGATCGTAGAGAAGCTCATCAGATGCGTAGGCTCTGAAGAACAAAAGGTGAATGAATGAGCATGCTGGCTTCCCTCTTATACCCGGACATCCGGGGAGAAGTCCGGCATGCAAATTTCATTCGCCAATATTTAGAGTATTTAGAAAAGGCCAATGAAAATTGGCGAATGAAATTTGCATGCCGGACTTCTCCCCAGATGTCCGGGTATAAGAGGGAAGCCAGCATGCAAATTTCATTCGCCTATTTTCATTGGCCTTTTCTAAATACTCAGAAGATGATAGGTTCTCAAGACAAACCCCATGTCGAACCGACAGAAAGGGAACCCAATTTTTCACACACTTTAAAAAAAATCACAAAAGAATTATTGATTATTTCAAAGGGTTACTAATGACACCACATTTGGATATGTTCATGTCTGGTGAAAAAAATGGGATTAAACGGGTTAAGTGTTGCTTTAAATTGTTATTGGTTCAGTCTAGGGATGTACCGATACCATTTTTTAAAGACCGAGTATGAGTACCGATACTTTTTTTCTGGTACTCGCCGATACCGATACCTATAACCGATGCCTGTATAATGTACAATAATGTTAATAAACCAGTATCTTACTGGTACATTTGTTTTTCTTTTGTTTTTAGGTCTACTTAAATTTAAGTACTATTTTTAAATTAAGTTCAATTTTTTATGATAAGTACCACAATTTTACTAGCACATTTACTTCAGTTTGCTATAGAAATTTAAGGGGGGTGGTGTGGTAAAATGTGAGTGTATTATAACTTGTTCAAGTCAACTGGACTTTTATTTTGACGGATCGCCGCAAATGGTGTTTGTTTATGTCTTCATGTCCTCGCGCAGTCAACGCTAGCTCTGAAAGCTTCACAAGCACTATGCGTTCAGGTTCAGAATATGCAACCGCACCACTCTTTCACACACAGTCACGCAAAACAAGCAGACTACATATTTAAACAGTATCAGAATATTTCATTAGCTGTTACGTTAGCTGTTAGCGGTTCAGCGCTAATTTCTTGTTAGGAAATAATACATTTGCCAGATTCCGTGCCATTCCATGTTGTTCCAAATTCTGTTTTTATGCCTGGATTCCTCAATTCTGTCCGCGTTTTCCGCATTGTGGAAATCATAGGGCTCTATGTATGTCACGTGACGTATCGGTCATTGGTATCGGTGTGTCATTACGAGTACGAGTACGAGTACATGAGCTTGGTATCGGGCCGATACCTGATACTGGTATCGGTGCATCCAGGGCCAGATTAACACTTCACTGTACCCGGTAGTGTTGTCACGATACTGGAATTTCTAACTTCGATTCAATACCTAAAAAAATATCGATATTCGATACCATTTTCGATACCACGGGGAATAAACTGCCTTAGCAATAAGGCCCTAATAAACAATAGCAATATAGGCCTTTTTAAAATTTATTTGAAGTTAAATTGAACAAGACTAGACAATGAGGTATATATTTTTACATTATTTATTAATTGTTAATCTAATGTTAATTTTACGAATACATTTACTATTTAAAATTAAAGTTGTATTTGTCAGTATTAATGGACCAGACCCTGTTGAAAAAACCAGCCTATGCTGGTTTGGTATGTTTTGATGTGCTGATTTAAACTGTTCATGTGCTGGTTTAAGATGGTCATATGCTGATTTAAGATGGTTCTTAGCTGGTTTAAGATCAAACCAGCATTGATCAAAACATACCTTACCCAGCATATACTGGATTTTTCAACAGGGGAGCTTACATAAATTGTTGTATTTTTCAACTAACATTTAAAAGAGATTAATAAATACTTCAATAAATGTATTGCTCATTCATTGTTCGTTAATGTTAGTTAATAGCCTACATTTTTATTTGGCTAAATTGGCTTTTATTCACATAGGCCCATACTGTAATCATTGATCAGCGCACATATAGACAGAAACGCAAACTTAAACGCAAGAACTGTTGCAGAGACTCCGCATCTTTCTAACATTAACAACTTTTAACGAACAAGCGAATGACATGAGTGGATGAAATGAATTCATTGATGAGCGCACATACATAGAGCGCTATGGTAAACACGGGAGTGCAAACGTGTATCACACGCGAGAACTGTTGCGGAGACTTCACTCGCACCAGCATTATTTCAAACATCAAATTAACCAGAGCGAACGAGACGAGTGGATGAAATCATTGATGAGCGCACATAAAGACAGAAACGCGTGCATTAAACATGAGAACTGTTGCGGTGACTTTACTCGCACCAGCATTATTTCAAACATCAATTTAACCAGAGCGAACGAGACGAGTGGATGAAATCATTGATGAGCGCACATAAAGACAGAAACACGTGCATTAAACATGAGAACTGTTGCGGAGACTCTGTAAAAACATAAACAACATATAACCATGGCGAATGAAACGAGTGGATAAAATTATTGATCAGCGCACATACATGGATCGCTATGGTAAACACGGGAAGTGTAACGAGCGTGCACCACGCCAGATGTGTTACTGAGACTGGCCATCTTTTCTACATTAACATTATTTAACTGCCGCAAACGAGTCAAGTCTGTGAGAGGAGGCGGGGCTCTGTTGTTATGCGTTCACGTGCAGTGTGTGTTAACTCAATCTGTTCTTATCAGTTTAATATCTGATACGTCCCCTATATGGGGACCATATATTAAATGGATTTTTGAAGCGCGGAGCTGGAAGTGGGGCTTGCTCCGCCCACTCCACGCATCGACCTGGTATTGCAGTGTTTCCAGGAACGGTGCACTCCCCTTTCGGGGATCAAAACCGTGTGTTGAAAAGAAGCGTTCAGGAAACCCGAAGTCTAATAAGTTACGTGATTTTCTTTTTTGGAAGCTTTGCGTAGGCTAACATAAGTGCGCGCACGCGTATTTGTTTGTGTACGTGTATAGCCCTTCACGTAGGCTATGCGGATAGTTGTGTGTCGAAGAGCGAAGTTCCTATTAAAGACGCTTGCGCCTGGTTTACGTGGTCTAGCGAGATGGAGAGAGAAAGGCTTTCCAGCAGCAAACGAAACACTTTCAGAATAAGTGGACTGTTCGTTTAATTAGTTTTTTATTTATCTATCCATGTCTATGTTTGTTTGTGGACTGTCGCCTCTGTGCGCTTTCCGACGGGTTCTACAGAGCACTCAACTGGAACTTGCAGTTGCCGAACGCTCGCTTGGTGTCAGCGTTGATTTGCATTGCAGAGGCAAGTAAGGGATCTCTGGCCCGAATGGAGTCAATCATACTTACCTGGCAGGGGAGACACCATGATCACGAAGGCGGTTCACCCAGGACGAGGCTCGGCCATTGCACTCAGGTTGTGTTGACTTCTGCGAATTCCCCAAATGTGGGAATCTCGACTGCATAATTTCTGGTAGTGGGGGACTGCGTTCGCGCTCTCCCCTGATCGTTTGTCAAAGGAAGAGAGACTGTTTTTGTTAGTTGGTCGATTGGTTCGGTTGCCGTTTAAACAATGCATTTGATTGTTTGTCGTTCGTTCTTTTCCACGTATGTATATATATATATATTATCTATGTAGTTGTTTGTTTGTTAATGTGCTTGTTTTTTTAATGATTTGTTTAACTATTTAATTGTTTGTGCGTTCATTTATTGGACGCCTCATCAGAAGCACCGCAGAGTATAGAACGCATCTTCAATGGAGATTCTGCCAGGCCACGCTGACCTTTATTTTTCTATTGTTCTATTTTCATTATTTGTTCGTTCGTTAATTGGTCGATTGATTCTAGTGTTTAAACGATGCATTTGATTGTGACCTTTGAACCGCATGTGCACCGCCACCGCAATAGTCAGTGCCGGCCAGGGCTCTCCCGCTCGCCACCCATAGTGGGCATCGCTTCTCGGCCTTTTGGCTAAGAGCAAGTGTAGTATACTGTTCTTATCAGTTTAATATCTGATACGTCCCCTATATGGGGACCATATATTAAATGGATTTTTGAAGCGCGGAGCTGGAAGCGGGGCTTGCTCCGCCCACTCCACGCATCGACCTGGTATTGCAGTGTTTCCAGGAACGGTGCACTCCCCTTTCGGGGTTCAAAACCGTGTGTTGAAAAGAAGCGTTCAGGAAACCCGAAGTCTAATATGTCACGTGACTTTCTTTTTTCCCAAGCTTTGCGTAGGCCAACATAAGTGCACGCACGCGCATTTGTTTGTGTACGTGTATAGCCCTACATGTAGGCTATGCGGATAGTTGTGTGTCGAAGAGCGAAGTTCCTATTAGACACGCTTGCGCCTGGTTTACGTGGTCTAGTGAGATGGAGAGAGTAAGGGTTTCCAGCAGCAAACGAAACACTTTCAGAATATGTGGACTGTTCGTTTAATTATTTATGTATTTATCTATCCATGTCTATGTTTTGGTTGTGGACTGTCCGCCTCTTGGCGCTTTTCGACGGGTTTCTACAAGAATGCTCAATTCTGGAAACTTGCAGTTGCCTGCCGAACGCTCGCTTGGGGGCTCGCTTGGGGTCAGCGTTTGATGAGCCATTGGCAGAGGGTTAGTATAAGGGATATCTTTGGCCCGAATGGAGTCAATCATTACTTACCTGGGCAGGGGGGAGACAGCTGATGATCACGAAGGCGGTTCAACTCAGGGACGAGGCTCGTCCATTTGCACTCAGGTTGGTGTTGACTTCTGCGAAAATTCCCCAAATGTGGTGTAATCTCGACTGCATAATTTGCTGTGTAGTGGGGGACTGCGTTCGCGCTCTCCCCTGATCATTCGTCAAAGGAAGAGAGACTAGTTTTGTTCGTTTGTTAGTTGGTCGATTGGTTCTGTTGTCGTTTAAACAATGCATTTGATTGTTTGTCGTTCGTTCCTTCCCATGTGTGTATATATATATATATATATATATATTATTTATGTAATTGTTTGTTTGTTTGTTAATGTGCTTGTTTTTTTTAATGATTTGTTTAATTATTTAATTGTTTGTACATTCATTTATTGGACGCCTCATCAGAAGCGCCGCAGAGTATAGAACGCATCTTGAATGGAGATTCTGCCAGGCCACGCTGACCTTTATTTTTCTATTGTTCTATTTTCATTATTTGTTCGTTCGTTAATTGGTCGATTGATTCTAGTGTTTAAACGATGCATTTGATTGTGACCTTTAAACCGCATGTGCACGCCCAGCCCGATTGTATGCAATTAGTTCACGTGCCGGACGGGCCTCTCCCGCTCGCCGCGCCCATACGTGGGAGCATCATTCTCGGCCCTTTTTGCTAAGAATTAAAGAAATTCAAAGTTGTATATCTGTTCTTATCAGTTTAATATCTGATACGTCCCCTATATGGGGACCATATATTAAATGGATTTTTGAAGCGCGGAGCTGGAAGCGGGGCTTGCTCCGCCCACTCCACGCATCGACCTGGTATTGCAGTGTTTCCAGGAACGGTGCACTCCCCTTTCGGGGTTCAAAACCGTGTGTTGAAAAGAAGCGTTCAGGAAACCCGAAGTCTAATATGTCACGTGACTTTCTTTTTTCCCAAGCTTTGCGTAGGCCAACATAAGTGCACGCACGCGCATTTGTTTGTGTACGTGTATAGCCCTACATGTAGGCTATGCGGATAGTTGTGTGTCGAAGAGCGAAGTTCCTATTAGACACGCTTGCGCCTGGTTTACGTGGTCTAGTGAGATGGAGAGAGTAAGGGTTTCCAGCAGCAAACGAAACACTTTCAGAATATGTGGACTGTTCGTTTAATTATTTATGTATTTATCTATCCATGGTCCTATGTTTGTTATGTGGACTGATCGCCTGCTGGGGCGCTTTCCTCCGACGGGGTTCCTACAGCAGCACTCAAACTGGTAACTTGCAGTTGTCCGACGCGTTCGTCTTGGAGGTCAGCGTTCGATGTGCGATCGCACGAGGCAAGTAACGGATCTCTGGCCCCCGAGAGGAGTCGAGGAGCAGTACTTACCTGGCAGGAGAGGACACCCATGGATCAACGAGAGGCGGTTCCACCCCAGGACGAGGCTCTGACTGCCCATTGCATGCGCAGGTTTGTGTTGACTTGTCCTGCGAATTTCCCTCAATGTGGCTGATCTCGACTGCCATAATTGCTTTGGTAGTGGGGGACTGGTTCGCGCTCTCCTCTGATGGATTGGTCAAAGGGAAGAGAGACTAGTTTTTTCGTTTGTTCGTTGGTCGATTGGTGTCGGTTGTTCGTTTAAACAATGCATTCTGGATTGTTTGTCATCGTGTCTTTTTTTTCCTTGTGATGATATAAATAAATATTTACTATATATATCTATGTAATTGTTTGTTTGTTTGTTAAGGTGTGCTTGTGTTTGTTAATGATTGGTTTACTACTTTAATTGTTTGGTGCATTCCATTTGTTGGACGGCCTCATCAGCAATGCGCCGCAGAGTACTAGAAACGCATACGTTGAATGGAAATTCTGCAGGCCAAGGCCGACCTGTTTTATTCTATTTTAATTATTTTTTGGTTCGTTAATTGGGCCGAATTGATTCTATGTTAGAACAATGGCATTTGATTTGTGGACTTTTAAACCGCATGGTGCACCCGTCCCTGCAATACTCAGTGCTGGACCGGGCACGTCCTGCTCGCCGCCCATAGTGGGCATCGCTCTCTGTTTCAATGTCACCCTTTTGGCTACAGATCAAGAGTAGTAATCTGTTCTTATCAGTTTAATATCTGATACGTCCCCTATATGGGGACCATATATTAAATGGATTTTTGAAGCGCGGAGCTGGAAGCGGGGCTTGCTCCGCCCACTCCACGCATCGACCTGGTATTGCAGTGTTTCCAGGAACGGTGCACTCCCCTTTCGGGGTTCAAAACCGTGTGTTGAAAAGAAGCGTTCAGGAAACCCGAAGTCTAATATGTCACGTGACTTTCTTTTTTCCCAAGCTTTGCGTAGGCCAACATAAGTGCACGCACGCGCATTTGTTTGTGTACGTGTATAGCCCTACATGTAGGCTATGCGGATAGTTGTGTGTCGAAGAGCGAAGTTCCTATTAGACACGCTTGCGCCTGGTTTACGTGGTCTAGTGAGATGGAGAGAGTAAGGGTTTCCAGCAGCAAACGAAACACTTTCAGAATATGTGGACTGTTCGTTTAATTATTTATGTATTTATCTATCCGGTGTCTATGTTTTGTTTGTGGACTGTCGCCTCTGGGGCGCTTATCCTGACGGAGTTCTACCAGAGCACTCAACTGGAAACTTGCAGTTGGCCGAACTCTCTTCGCTTGGAGGACTCAGACGTTTGAATGTGCAGTCGCAGAGGCAAGTAAGGGATACTCCTGGGCCCGAATGGAGTTTCAACTCATACTTGACCTGGGCAAGGGGAGACACCATGATCACTTGAAAGGCGGTTCACCCAGGACGAGGCTCGCCCCATTGCACTCAGGTTGTGTTGACTTCTGCGAATTGTCCCCAAAATGTTGGGAATCTCGACTGGCATAATTTTCTGGTAGTGGGGGACTGTGTTCGCGCTCTCCTCCTGATCAGTTCGTCAAAGGAAGAGAGACTAGTTTTGTTCGTTTGTTAGTTGGTCGATTGGTTCTGTTGTCGTTTAAACAATGCATTTGATTGTTTGTCGTTCGTTCCTTCCCATGTGTGTATATATATATATATATATATATATTATTTATGTAATTGTTTGTTTGTTTGTTAATGTGCTTGTTTTTTTTAATGATTTGTTTAATTATTTAATTGTTTGTACATTCATTTATTGGACGCCTCATCAGAAGCGCCGCAGAGTATAGAACGCATCTTGAATGGAGATTCTGCCAGGCCACGCTGACCTTTATTTTTCTATTGTTCTATTTTCATTATTTGTTCGTTCGTTAATTGGTCGATTGATTCTAGTGTTTAAACGATGCATTTGATTGAGGTTGGAGGGATAGAATGCAGACGCACCAACCGAGAGGTCACTCCGCCGGGACCGGGCTCTTCCGCTGGGGTGGATCGCTGACCTAATAAATATGGGCCTAAGAGGATCAAGCTGTAAGTATCTGTTGAGCGAGGTGCTTAATAATCTCGATACGATCCCTCTAATAGTTCGCGGGACCATATAGGGTTAAAACCACTGGAATGATTTGGAATTGCGGAGCATGGTAAGCGTGGGCGGCTTGCGTCCGATCTCAACTCACACGGGGCAATAGCGACCTGGTATTGTTAAGCGCAGGTGTTGTTCCAGGAACGGTCGCAATCTGCCTTTCACGTGGGTAAACCACCAGTGTGTGGTTTGCACACAACGCGAACGGCGGTCATACATGTGCGGAGAACCCGAAGTCTAATAATGTCACGTGACTTTCCTTTTGGCCACAAAGTCTTTGTGGAGCAATCTCCTAGCCGCTGGATTCAATGTCGCAGAAGCGCTATTTCTTTGTATATTGTCAGTGTCACGTGTGCTATATCTGTAGGGGATAAGTCGGTTGTGTAATGTAAGAGCCGAGCGCACGGTCCTTATTAGACGGCTTGAGATAGAGTAATCAGGCTCGGTAACTACCGTGAGTGGAGAGAGGCTAAGAGCAAACGAAGACACTTGAGAGGTGGACTAGATGTAGAAGTTAAGTATGTATATATGTCTCACTGCTTTGTTTGTGCGGTGCTCGTAGATGAGATGTTCAGTATAGAGGTGTCGTACAGAGGACACTCACTCGCGCCACTCTAATAGACAGATTTGCAGCACCACGCTCGCTTGGGGTCAGCGTTGATGTGCATCGCAGAGGCAAGTAAGGGATCTCTGGCCCGAATGGAGTCAATCATACTTACCTGGCAGGGGAGACACCATGATCACGAAGGCGGTTCACCCAGGACGAGGCTCGGCCATTGCACTCAGGTTGTGTTGACTTCTGCGAATTCCCCAAATGTGGGAATCTCGACTGCATAATTTCTGGTAGTGGGGGACTGCGTTCGCGCTCTCCCCTGATCATTCGTCAAAGGAAGAGAGACTAGTTTTGTTCGTTTGTTAGTTGGTCGATTGGTTCTGTTGTCGTTTAAACAATGCATTTGATTGTTTGTCGTTCGTTCCTTCCCATGTGTGTATATATATATATATATATATATATTATTTATGTAATTGTTTGTTTGTTTGTTAATGTGCTTGTTTTTTTTAATGATTTGTTTAATTATTTAATTGTTTGTACATTCATTTATTGGACGCCTCATCAGAAGCGCCGCAGAGTATAGAACGCATCTTGAATGGAGATTCTGCCAGGCCACGCTGACCTTTATTTTTCTATTGTTCTATTTTCATTATTTGTTCGTTCGTTAATTGGTCGATTGATTCTAGTGTTTAAACGATGCATTTGATTGTGACCTTTAAACCGCATGTGCACCGTCACCGCAATAGTCAGTGCCGGCCCGGGCTCTCCCACTCGCCGCCCATTGTGGGCATCGCTTCTCGGCCTTTTGGCTAAGATCCAAGTGTAGGTATGCGTGTTCTTATCAGTTTAATATCTGATACGTCCCCTATATGGGGACCATATATTAAATGGATTTTTGAAGCGCGGAGCTGGAAGCGGGGCTTGCTCCGCCCACTCCACGCATCGACCTGGTATTGCAGTGTTTCCAGGAACGGTGCACTCCCCTTTCGGGGTTCAAAACCGTGTGTTGAAAAGAAGCGTTCAGGAAACCCGAAGTCTAATATGTCACGTGACTTTCTTTTTTCCCAAGCTTTGCGTAGGCCAACATAAGTGCACGCACGCGCATTTGTTTGTGTACGTGTATAGCCCTACATGTAGGCTATGCGGATAGTTGTGTGTCGAAGAGCGAAGTTCCTATTAGACACGCTTGCGCCTGGTTTACGTGGTCTAGTGAGATGGAGAGAGTAAGGGTTTCCAGCAGCAAACGAAACACTTTCAGAATATGTGGACTGTTCGTTTAATTATTTATGTATTTATCTATCCATGTATATGTTGTGTTTTGTGGACTGTCCGCCTCTGGGCGCTTTCCGACGGTTTTTCTACAGAGCAGCCAACTGGAACTTTGCAGTTGCCGAACCGCTCGCTTGGGGTCATGCGGTTGATGTGATATAGGCATGAGGCAAGTAAGGGATCTCTGGCGCCCGATTGAGTGCTTAAATCATACTTACCCTGGCAGGGGAGACACCATGATCACGAAGGCGGGTTCACCCCAGGACGAGGCTCGGGGCAATTGCACTCAGGTTGTGTTGACTTTTCTGCAGAATTCCCCCAAATGTGGGGATCTCGACTGCAATAATTTCTGGGTAGGTGTGGGGACTGTGTTCGCCGAGCGTCTCGCTTTTATCGTTCGTCAAAGGTAGATGGACTATTTTGTTCGTTTGTTAGTTGGTCGATTGGTTCTGTTGTCGTTTAAACAATGCATTTGATTGTTTGTCGTTCGTTCCTTCCCATGTGTGTATATATATATATATATATATATATTATTTATGTAATTGTTTGTTTGTTTGTTAATGTGCTTGTTTTTTTTAATGATTTGTTTAATTATTTAATTGTTTGTACATTCATTTATTGGACGCCTCATCAGAAGCACGCGCATGAAGCATANCTGTCGGAAAAGAGAAAGAGAGCGGGAACGCGCAGCTGATATCGATACGTGGGACATGGGTATTGGAACCGTTTCAGATTCGTCAGTATCGATACTTATCGAAATATCGATATTTTTGACAACACTAGTACCCGGGGCAACAATATTCAAGGGCCCCATCATCACGACCCCAGGATCACCATAATCTGGCAAAATACATGAATAAATTACAGTAATACAGTAAATATACTCAATATTTCAATAACTAACTGTCATCAAGTGCATTTTGATGTGCAAATGCTCATAGAACTACAAATGCACCACAGTGTTCTCTTGTCAAGGCCATTCACTCATGATGTTATGAAAACAAAATGCATTGGCATCAGTATAATCTGGCAAAATTGACCCACTACATAGAGAGTGAAGGAAGTGTCCTCCATTTTCACAAAAAAAAAAATAAGCAACCACTTTCAAAGCATCCAATATTTATTTAACAACACCTACTCCCAACACAAATGTATTGAATTGATAGAGCCATCACAGAGGAAGTCCACAGACAAGACACAAACAAAAATCCATAATCTCCTAGAATCAAGTAGCATTTTGGTCCTCAGTTCATTTTTAACAGAAATCACCCTGTCACCTCAGAATTCAACAGGACAATCGAAGTTAAGGTGCGACAGAAATTTTGAAATGTTTCTTTTCAGCCCGAACAATGTGCTGTGAAGAGAAATGAGGTGAGGGGGCGGGAGGAGAGAGACCCCCGTGACAAAATGATTCAAATGCACAGAGGATAATGCGGAGATGAGTGAAGGGGGAAGGGAGGGAGAGGATTAAGTGGAAAAAATGAGGAATCGGATGCCCACTTCTGCATGCACTGGATGCCCACTCGCACCAATGCATGAACCGATTATGTTCTATATTATAAGACACCGATTATATTCTACGTCTTAAGATTGTATAGACCTTTCAGTGAGGAAGTTTGTGAACTTGATAGAGTGACCTGAATTTCTGCATGACAGTGATTTTTTGGCCACGACAATCGTGTAACGAAAACCTGTTATTGTGATAGCCCTTCGTACAATTTCATATTAATAAAGGTAATAAAATGACAGTGAGTTAATGTGTTTTTGTAACATTTTCAGCATTTTAGGAGACTTTTAACATCATGAAGTTACTTCAATGGTTGAGAGATACACTGTCACAGACTGAGACAATTGAGTTGTCCTTGTGAACTCATTGACCCCACGTGGTCTCCTTTACTCAAAAAACATTATAAAACAGAACATCTGTCATGACGGTAAACATATGATCATGTCATATGTATCTATTTATTCATTTAAATAATGTCAAATGTATCTTTAATTCTGTTTATTTTATTTTTTAGCCAGTAAATCACACTCAAAATAGAAGTGTAGGAAGTTGGTCAACTGGTTATTAACAGTAATATCATACGGTTTGTGCATTACGTCAACAGTCGTGGTTATTAATATCACAATTGTCAAAAAGCGGTATATTGTGACACCCAGTGCTCGAATTGAAGGGGGGCTGGGGGATCCGGGACCCCCCAAAAGAAGTAAAAAATAGACTTAGGGGGTCCCTCAGATATTTTTATTTGAGTAAAACTGATAATGACAAATGTGATTAAATTCATGCAATGGATATGGTAAATTTCATGAATTAATTATTTACAATAATTGATATTAAGTTTGTTTATGGGCTGGTTGTCATGTCTCTAAATTCTAAAGACCCGATATGCCCAGGAAATTGTGACATGACTGCTTGATTGGCGTCGCTCCGGTGAAGCTCACTTCAGATAAAAAATGAAGAATAATAAACCTCCACTCGCAGTCGAGAAGAGGAAGCTTCTACTTGTTTGAGGGGTCATTTCCTCTATATATCTATCCACTATATTTATAAACTCCATGTGGGGGCTTTTGTATCCTTGTGTAAATTATTATTAGGCCTGGTTCTGGGGTGCTAGAGATCTGGATGAAGATGAGTGACAGCTTTTAGTCATTATAAAGGGAGTGCTCCTTGTGCGGTTTCTGTGCTATATATAAGTGAATCCATTCAGAATTGTATAAAACTTGTTTTTCATGCTGCTAAGACCAACGGCCACATACACGCTGCAAAGTTTCAGGAAGTACATCGGCATATTAATGCGGGATTCACTCTTGAAATAGCTATGATTGACATGTTGATAGCCATAGTTAGTTCCTGAATAAAGCAGGATTTTGGACTGAAATGGTTGAATAGTCTGACAGACTCACTCAAAACAGTCCCTTGACCCCCCATAAGACTTGATTCAATTCGAGCACTGGTGACCTCCTATACTGTAACAACAGTAGAGCAACAGAAAATAGGCGAGTATAATAACAGAGTCTTTATGGATGAATTGAAAGGTTTGAACTTTTCAGATGATGGATGAGAGGATGGCAGGCGCAGCTCATGGGAAATGCACACACCTCCGTTTCTGAGTTGTTTTTGTACGCAGACATGGACTTTGTTTTTATTAAATGTTCTAATCATGGACCTTCTATACTTTCCATCATAATCTGCAGTACAGCATACTTTGGTACTTGAAAAGTATATATAATTGTATAACAGTTAGTTGTGATCCTCTCATTTAATTGAGCAAGCAGCGTTCTGTCGTGTCATATATATAGGACTTGGCCTTGGTGAAATTAGGACATTTAAGACGTTTTCTTTACAAACATGTATTACAAAAAACATTATTTGTGTGTATTTTGAGACAAAACAATGGCACTGGTGTATTTTAAGATATATCAGTGCAAGCTGTTCACTTTTGTGATGATAAGGACATTTGTCTAGAATTTATATGACCTCTCAGTCATAACTGCAAATGACCACATCAACAAATGAAGAGTTTGGTTCCAAAATGAGAAAACTCGGTTTTAAAAAAATTCAACAATCATGTTTTTTTATTGTGCACTCCAATTAATATCATCAAACTGCAGTTGGTTTGTTTCCATTTAGTCCATTTTAACAAAAAAATATGTGATACACACAAAGTATGTACACAACTGTGTAATGTTTTTGCTTTATTTTCTTCGGTTTATTTGTATTGTTTTAAGTTCATTCACCACATTATTTCTTAATGCAGTGTTTATGTGCAAGCTAACTATTGCATATTGAGCTACAAAGAGAGAAAAATAAAGGACTCTTATTTTGGCATTCTGACTGGGGAGTCGCAGACAGAACGACAAACTGCGAATGCGTCCTCAGATCAGCAGAGGAGCTGTGAAAGAGCAGATGCGACTCTCCCGTTCTTCTGACACTATTCCTGTTTTACAGGTAAAAACAGAGATTAATAGAGAAACCTATATCAATAGTACTGCGGTTGCATTGTTACAATGTTTGGTGAATGTTAAGTGATAATTGTGATGCAGTTTGAGAATTTGTTGTCTGTGTAATGTGATGTTCACACTAATGTGAAGAAAAGTAATTTAAGTATGCTCCAGTGATCATTATATCTGACTGTTGTGTTGTATTACGTATTTTTGGGTCACAAAATGTTTGACTGTTTAGGTTAATGTGTTAATTAATAGCGTTAAGTATCTCTGGGAGGCTCACTCTGTGGTCGCGTTTGGCGCGCTTTATGGTCACGTGACCACTCACTGATGAAAGCATGGAGAGAGGCTGAATCTGTAGTGATCCATTATAAATGTACTTCTAGGGGAAGAAAAAGAGTGAATTGCGGTTCACATTGGTTTTAAGAAGCAAGAGTAGTTTGAAATATTCAAGTTTACAGTTAACATGATGAGTAACTTCATATAAAATCACTTTGTGGTTGGTAATAACATTATTGCGGTTTATAAGATGTCTGCTGAGTATTAAGTTGTTAACCGAAAATGGTAATATGAAGAAAGGGAACAAGAAAGTGACAGTATGTGATTTATTTTGATGTTGGTGACACTCAAGTGCTGTACATAGACAAAAGAATGTAAAGAAATGCTTTAAAAGCAATTGTTTGGACTGGAATTGTACTGATTGTGCATTAAATAAAAAGATCAGCAGAGGAGCTGTGAAAGAGCAGATGCGACTCTCCCGTTCTTCTGACACTATTCCTGTTTTACAGGTTACAGTAATCTGTCTGCGGGGTCTCTGAAAGCGGGGCCTGCAACAGATTCTTGGGGGCTCGTCCGGGATCGGCTTCACGTGACACAGGGAGTCTGATCCAATCATCTCAGAACCGTCTGGACCAGGTTGCTTTGGGCTAGATGCCGGCGGCTGCTACATCCATGGACTACGAGACACTAGATCATGGCGGATCGTACGAGGAAACGCTTGTTGTGGGACATCCGAAAAGATCTGATCACACTACCGGGTGATGATTTGTTCCACATTGCCAAGGCCATCGGGCCTGTACAAGGTAGAGATTCATCTGAACTAGACCTGGAGGACAGTGATGGTTGTTTCAAGTACATCGATGCCTTCATGTCAAGTAAATCCTTGCTTGAAACTGAGGATCAAGGTATGAGTGGACTGTTGTCATTGCAAGAGACTGTAAAATCAGCAAAACAGATTTGCACTGCTATAGGTACATCTGAAGTTGACACAAACACTCATAACATGCATACTTCACACACACTACCTACTAACGACACCTACACAAGTTTAGGGGGCGCTGCAGGGGTTGGATCTGAAACAAACTTAGATATTCAAGAAATGCTTGCAGAGTATGAAGAACTTGGCAAGAGAATCCGTCAACACAGGTCACCTACCGGACACACTGACCTGATCCAAATTGCAGAGCAGAGGAACGCCATTTCACTACCACCCCTGCACCAGACTGAACGACCTCAGCGGGTAGCTCACGGCAGCACATTCCCAATGGTGGGGCTCCCATGTATCCAGCCCCGTGAGTTCAAGATACATGGAGGCCAGATTGGTGACCACTCATCGGACATCACGTATAACAATGTATGCAGACAGATGGACGCTGGCCTCAGAGAGAACTTCAGCGATACCGACATTGTCAGAGGTGTGCTAAGAATCATTAAATCCGGCATTTTCAAGGACATGCTGATAAATAAAGATGACATGACGGTAAATGAGTTAAAGGGGTTCCTACAGTCACATCTGGGAGATCGGAGCAGCACAGAACTATTTCAAGAATTGATGTGCACCAAACAAAGTGATCACGAGACCCCTCAACAGTTCTTATACCGTGTAATGGGGTTGAAACAGAAAATACTTTTTGCAGCGAGGCAAGCTGATTCAGATTGCAAGTATAGTGCAGCCACTGTGCAAGACGTGTTTTTACACACAGTGTACCACATCACTGTGATGTGACCGATGATGCCATCCTCAGACATGTAATGAAAGTCACAAGCTATGAAAATGAGAGACTGCGACGGCTGGGCCCACCGACCAGAACAAAACAGTCCACAGCAAGTAGCGCTCAAGTCCACAGTGAACCTGGCAGCGACGATGGGGGAAGGACAGCGGCTGCTGCGAGAAAAAGCCAAAATGACCCGATCAAGCAACTGACCTCGAGACTCGATGCCCTAACTAACATGGTTGATGCACTACAACGCTCCATGGCGGCACAAGTGGAGAGAGGGTTCCAATGCTTAGGCAGTCAACCAGTTTCCCGCCAAGTGAGCCGCTCACGGTGCTGTCCAAGGTGTACAGGAGAAGGGCGACAGGACTGTCCACATTGCTTCATTTGCAGTGAGGAGGGGCACCGGGCGGCTGGATGTTTGAAACGACCTCAGCGGCAGGGAAACTTGAACCGGCCACTGTAGAGGGACAACCAGTGACCGCAGCGCAAATGTCCCAAACTGATTACACCTACGCAACGCTGGACAGACCTGGAGGAAGAAAAGCCATAGATCAAAGACGTACAAACCAGAGACAAAATGATGAATCGACAGACCTGAATATGGACCATAGGATGTACCAGACCAAAATGGACACCATAATCAAACTGATAGGAAGCAAAGCATTAACCCAGTGCAACTTGAACGGACTCACAGTGTGGGCACTGCTGGACACTGGGGCACAGGTCAGCATAGTTGATCGTGTGTGGAAAGAGAAATACTTACCTGATATTGAGGTGAGACCACTATGAGACCTACTGGGATGTGGGAATGATCTGGAGGTATGTACTGTTAATGGAGATCCTATTCCATTTGACGGATGGACAGTTATTACAGTCAACTTAATAGGGAACGAGGATCCGGACCTTTCCATCAATGTACCGTTCCTGGTAAGCAAATTGCCAATTGAGAGACCACTCCTGGGCTTCAACGTGATTGAGGAACTGATTCAGGGGCGACCCGAACAGCTCATGCAAACACTCACAACTCTATTAGCTGGAGCTATTGATGTCCCAAACGAGAAGGCCCAAACCCTAATCGAAGTTATACGGACTGCAGAAGATGAATGTGGTCGTTTGAGAAAAGGATCTACCACCTGCACTTGATTTTGAAATTCTAGGTATTACCAACTGACAGGACGCCTGAGAGCGTAATGCACGTGAAGGACTGTAATACAAAAGGAGTTCATTCAAGTACTGAGGAGCTAAACCATGTAAGGCTTTATAGGTAATAAGCAAGATTTTAAAGTTAACGCGATGCTTTATAGGTAACCAGTGCAAGGTTGACAGAACCGGGCTAATATGTTCATACTTTTTTGTACGTGTAAGAACTCGAGCTGCCGCGTTTTGGACCAATTGGAGTTTTTGTAATAAGCCTGCAGGGCAACCACCTAACAGTGCATTACAGTAATCTAGTCTTGATGTCATGAATGCATGAATTAACTTCTCTGCATCTGAGATTGACAGCATATGACGTAGTTTAGATATATTCTTAAAATGGAAAAACGCAATTTTACAGGTGTTGGCGACGTGGCTCTCAAATGACAGATTACTATCGAATAGAACGCCAAGATTCTTTGCTGACGACGAGGGTTTTATGGAACATCCGTCAATAGTTAAACAGTATTCTTGGTTGTTACTTATAGCAGTTTTCGGTCCAATAAGTAACACTTCCGTTTTGTCCGAGTTCAGTAATAAAAAGTTGTTACTCATCCAGTTTTTTATATCGACTATGCATTCCATTATTCGATGGAACTGCTGTGTTTCATGAGGCTTCGAGGAAATATAAAGTTGAGTATCATCAGCATAACAGTGAAAGCTAACTCCGTGTCGCTTTATTATATCTCCTAGAGGTAGCATGTATAATGCGAAGAGCAGAGGCCCTAAGACTGAGCCCTGTGGTACACCGTACTGGACTTGCGATTTGCGTGACACCTCATTGTTTATTGCTACAAATTGAAAACGGTCGGATAAATAAGATTTAAACCATTTCAAAGCTATTCCCTTAATGCCGACATAATTTTCGAGTCTATGTAGGAGTGTGCTGTGGTCAATGGTATCGAATGCAGCACTAAGGTCTAGCAGCACCAATAACGAGATACAACCTCGGTCAGACGCCAATAGCAGATCATTTGTAACTCTGATCAAAGCAGTCTCTGTACTGTGACATGCTCTAAATCCAGACTGGAATTCTTCATTGATGTCATTCCTTTGGAGGAAGGAGCATAATTGAGTTGAAACTCAATTAAGAAAGTGACAGTATGTGATTTATTTAGTATGTATGTGATTTACTGAACAAGAAAGTGACAGTATGTGATTTATTTTGATGTTGGTGACACTCAAGTGCTGTACATAGACAAAAGAATGTAAAGAAATGCTTTAAAAGCAATTGTTTGTACTGGAATTGTACTGATTGTGCATTAAATAAAAAGATCAGCAGAGGAGCTGTGAAAGAGCAGATGCGACTCTCCCGTTCTTCTGACACTATTCCTGTTTTACAGGTTACAGTAATCTGTCTGCGGGGTCTCAAGTGTGATACACACAAATGTTTATGTGCAAGCTAACTATTGCATATTGAGCTACAAAGAGAGAAAAATAAAGGACTCTTATTTTGGCATTCTGACTGGGGAGTCACAGACAGAACGACAAACTGCGAATGCGTCCTCAGATCAGCAGAGGAGCTGTGAAAGAGCAGATGCGACTCTCCCGTTCTTCTGACACTATTCCTGTTTTACAGGTTACAGTAATCTGTCTGCGGGGTCTCTGAAAGCGTGGCCTGCAACACTAACGTGAAGAAATTTCCTATTTTCGGTATATATTTTAAATTTTCTGCGTTCCTGATATCCTTCTCCTTTTTTAATTTCCGTTTAGCGCTCCCACTTAGCTTCTCCATGTTTGCATTTTTTGAGTTGTGTTGTGTAGCGGAGCTTGCCGTCACGCGACCGGCTCAGTGCACGTTGATTGGCGTCACCGCCCTGGGCCCTTTAGAGGCCGTGGGCCCCTGGGCAATTGCCCAGTTGCCCATATGGTTAATCCGGCCTTGGGTGCATCCCTAGTTCAGTCTCCTAGTTGCTTGACGAATTTCAGGAGTCTCCCTTCCATGAGAGATGATGGTCAGTTACAAAATGTACATCATAAAACATAAAATGTCATCTCTTACACAAGAAAAATATATTTTCCTATATGCTGTATTGCCGTTGATGTATTAAATTATTTAATATATTTACGAAAAAAGAAAGGATAATTCATTGTTAATACAGTATATTACAATATTAAAAGATAGGCTACTTAATAATACATAAGGAATTTATGCTTTTTATATATTTAAAAAAATATAAGCACTCCCAATACACGTAAATGTAATATATCACATTATATTATTTGCATACATTTGTTTTCGATGCACGGTTTGAGGTTTGTCAAAAACACAAATTCCCCAAGAATAGAGGTGCAGCAAAGTTAATTACTTAGGGTTAAGGATGTGTTCAAAGTGTAAACAATAATAATAGTGATGTCTGTCTTATCAAATGCCACTTACTATCAGTCATCTCATGTCATCTACATGTGTGATGTTTACATGGAACAGTTTACGCAAGCGATTAATATTGCTGGTTTCATAAAATGCATAATGAATGATAGCTCAAACTAAAAAAATCTGTAGGTATTGAATTATTAATGTTCAAATGAATTATTTGTGAAGGCAGATTTCTGGTTTGGGTAAAAGGGTTAGGATGAATAGTAGCAGAGATTTAGGTCGTTAAAACATTGACCAAACATCATAAGATGTGGGTTGCTGAGTGAAGGCTACCCAGGAGTGTTTGCAGACCTCAAATGAGGTATACATCTGGAGCACCAATGAGTGTACACATCTGGAGCACCAATACACTGTTGACAGCTCACTGGCAGCAGTCTTGCTATAAAACTCCACAATATGCAATTTTCCAAACAGTTATCTCCTTGCATGAAGTCGCCTCTTCATGTCAGCAGGACTTGATGGTCTTGGGTGGCTTGTCGTCCGGAAAGCCACGATCACATGTTCTTGTAAAGGTGAAGTGTTGAGAGGCATGTCCGACTCTTCTAGTCTCTGTTGTTTACAAGCTGTTTTTATTCTCTCTCTGAGGCTGATTCTCATCTCTATAAACCTTTATCTACCAGCAGGTCAGAAAGAGCCAACAAATCATTTTGCAATCATTCATGGTTCTTTCAGTCATTAAAGACTTTGTTGCCTTGCCTGAAGACTTGCCAGTGCAGTTATTATCGCGTTATTTAATGAGTGTTTGATGCAGTTGTTCTGAAGAACACAATCGTGACATTATTTTACTGGCAGGGTGTATGGAAATGGGTGGGAGAGGAAGTCCGTGAGCTAATGTCTTGAGGGAAGGCCTTCAAAGCATTGCCATCTCTGCCAGAACTGAGTGAAAGTAATAATAAAAAGGAAGATAACATCAAATCAAATAACATGTTGGTCAAATAACAATTGTCTCAACATTAGAAGCATGGTGTCATGAATCGGGGATGAGAGACACGGATACACAGACAGAGGACCCAAGTGCAGACAGGGTAAGGGGTAAACTAGACGTTTAATAAATAACAAAACATACAAAACAAAGACCCACGTGGGGGTAAAATAAACTGTAAACATGACATATAACAAGAACAAGGACTTACTACACTAAACTAGAAATAACATCTATTACATACAACAAAAGACTAGGCTACACTTAACATGACAAGACCTCACCCACACGAAACACGATAGAGTACAATGATTCAGCACAGGACAGAAAACACAGGGACCTTATAAAGGGGACAAATCAAGAGGAAGCAGGTGTGGGGCATGAACTAATTAACAAACAATAACGAGGAGACGAAAGGGCGGGAACAGAGACGCCACACCTGAGAGTGGAAGACCAACAGGGACAAAACGTCACTCTCCACATAAAACAAGAGGTTCTATCATGGTTCTGCCACTAGGTCAAGAGAAGCAAGACAAGGTGGGGCAGAACCATGACAGAAGCCCCTCCTTAAGGAGCAGGCCATGGACATGGCCAGCCGGCAGGACATGGCGTCGGCTGGATGGCCGGCTGGGAGACCAGCTATCACCGGCTGGGCAGGCCTGGATG
>NW_026634203.1:191583-202773 GCF_024868665.1 Triplophysa rosa
AGTGACAATGCACAGGACAGGTGTCGGCGGCTGGCAGCACTCGTCAGCGGATGGCCGGCTGGACAGGACATGGCGTCGGCTGGAGGCCGGAGCTGGACAGGACATGCGTCGGCTGGATGGCCGGCTGGACAAGACATGGCGCCGGCTGGATGGCCCGGGCTGGACAGACATGGCGTCTGGCTGGATTGCGCCGGGCTGGACAGGACATGGCGGCCGGCTGGCATGGCCGGCTGGACAGGACATGGCGCCGGCTGGATGGCCGGCTGGGGGAGGAACCAGGCTATCACTGGCTGGGCAGGCCTGGATGTCCGACATGACCAGGACAGGATGTCGGCGGCTGGGCTAGCACTCTCTGGCAGCTGGGAGCAGCACTCCGACGGCTGGGCAGCGCTCTCTGGCAGCTGGGCAGCAAACAAGGACAAACAACACAAACAGGTCGACTCGACAGGCCGGGCACCAGCTGGGAGGCCGGCAGGGATCCTTCAGCGGGAACAGGACACCGGCAGCCTTCAACCCTGGAGGGAAATCCGACGACCTCAACCTGGAAGGGAAGCCCGGCGGTCTCGATCCTGGCGGGTTCCGGCAGTCTCGACCCGAGGAGGTCTGGCGGTTCCCAGACTCTGGACTGGAGCCCGGCGGACCTTACCCTCCAAGGGAGTCCGGCGGCATCTACCCCTCCCGCTGTGACGACCCTCTGTCTGCTGGGTCCAAAAGGGCTGAATCATTCTGTCATGAATCGGGGAGAGAGACACGGATACACAGACAGAGGACCCAAGTGCAGACAGGGTAAGGGGTAAACTAGACTTTTAATAAATAACAAAACATACAAAACAAAGACCCACGTGGGGGTAAAATAAACTGTAAACATGACATATAACAAGAACAAGGACTTACTACACTAAACTAGAAATAACATCTATTACATACAACAAAAGACTAGGCTACACTTAACATGACAAGACCTCACCCACACGAAACACGATAGAGTACAATGATTCAGCACAGGACAGAAAACACAGGGACCTTATAAAGGGGACAAATCAAGAGGAAGCAGGTGCGGGGCATGAACTAATTAACAAACAATAACGAGGAGACGAAAGGGCGGGAACAGAGACGCCACACCGGAGAGTGGAAGACCAACAGGGACAAAACATCACTCTCCACATAAAACAAGAGGTTCTATCATGGTTCTGCCACTAGGTCAAGAGAAGCAAGACAAGGTGGGGCAGAACCATGACACATGGTGTAAATGAACACTAGTAAAACACAAAATGCTATTAAAAATATTGGCTTTAGCCAACAAGATTATTGGCTAGTCATTTAGGAATGACTCTAAGCAATGTGGTTTGAAGTGTTGACATGCTACTGAAAGGAACCCACTTCAGTTTTGTTTACAGCTCATTTGAGTGAAGCGGCTGTGTTGTTTTTGGCCACACCGAACACAAGCTACGAAACAGGTCCACCTGTGCAGATAACAGCAATGTTGCAGAAGTAATAATGATAGAGCGTGGGTATATAGGTTATGCGTATTTGGTGTGCTGTCCAGGGAGCGGGCTCCGAGCTCGCCGGATCTATCCGAACCTGGAGTACTCTACCCTGGACAGGGTAGGTGCGCCGAGCTCAGAACCAGCTCAAGCCCAGAGCACACCCTCCAAAGCATGGTAAATGTGGGACAGCAACCGGAGTACGCATACCACCCCCCAAACGCGATACTAGGCACTGCGGAGGTGGTGACTTGCGTTCGGTTAAAGATGATAGGATGAGGGCTCCTTGGGAGATGTGATGAGACAGAAAGCTGGGATAGGGGCTCCACCAGGGATGGTTGAGGCTGAAATGATGAAATGAGGGTGCCTGATGGAGCGGTGGGATGTTGGTTTCTGTAAGCGGCTGAAAGCAGTGCATGTGGAGTTTGTGATGATGGGGATGTCAGATCCAGCAGGCAGGGCTTCGTGGGTGTCCCCGGTGGTAAGACTGTTTATAGAAGGAGGCGACTGAAGGAGGGTGTCCGCTGTAGTAGAGTGTGTGATGGCAGTACTGGCCCCTGCTGGGGTGAACGCTGCTGCGATGCTGGCTTCTGCTGTAAAGTCTAATGCGGCAGAGCGCGAGATGGGAGCACTGGCCTCTGCGGAGGCGGTTGCTGCGGCGATGCTGGCTTTTACGCTTGAGATGGAAGCACGGGCCTCTGCGGAGGCGGTCGCTGCGGCGATGCTGGCTTCTACACTTGAGATGGTATCACGGGCCTCTGCGGAGGCGGTCGCTGCGGCGATGCTGGCTTCTACGCTAGAGATGGAGGCACGTGCCTCTGCGGAGGCGGTCACTGCGGCGATGCTGGCTTTTACACTTGAGATGGAGGCACGGGCCTCTGCGGAGGCGGTAACTGTGGCGATGCTGGCTTTTACACTTGAGATGGAAACACGGGTCGCTGCGGCGATGCTGGCTTCTGTGCTTGAGATGGAAGCACGGTCCTCTGCGGAGGTGATCGCTGTGGAGATGCTGGCTTCTACGCTTTAGATGGAAGCGCGGGCCTTTGCCGAGGCGAACACTTTCTGCATCGGTGCTGGCTTCAATGCTTGACATGAAAGCACGGGCCTCTGTGGAGGTGGTTGCTGCGGCTATGCTTGCTTCTACATTTGAGATGGAATCCCGGGCCTCTGCGGAGGCGGTCGCTGCGGCGACGCTAGCTTATACACTTGAGATGGAAAGTGGGCCTCTGCCGAGGCGATGCTGGCTTCTACGCTTTAGGTGGCTTCTACGCTTTAGGTGGAAGCACGGGCCTTTGCGGAGGCTGTCACTGCGGTGATGCTGGCTTCTGCATTTGAGATGGGAGCATGGGCCTCTGTGGAGGTAGTCGTTGCGGCGACGCTGGCTTCTATGCTTGAGATGGAAGTGCAGGCCTCTGCCAAGGCGGTCGCTGCGGCGATGCTGTTTCTACGTTTGAGATGGAAGCACGGGCCTCTTTTGAGGTGGGTGCTGCGGCAATGCTGGCTTCTACGCTTGAGATGGAAGTGCGGGCCACCGCGGAAGCGGTCACTGTGGGGATGCTGGCCTCTGCTGTGGAGTCTGCTGCGGCCAAGCGCAAGTTGTGAGCACTAGCCGCTGCGGAGGGGGTCTGGAGCTACGGGTCTTGAGATGAAGGTGCTGGTTCTTGCTGAGGCAGTTGCTGTGGTGGTGAGGACTCCTGCTGGGGAGATAACTGCTGAGGTGGTGGAGGTTGAGCTCGTGCTGGGCAAAGGAGGAGTTTTTAGATGATTTGGGAAATGAGGGTTCGATGGGCTTCCCTGATGAGGGAG
The DNA here is from genome assembly GCF_024868665.1 of Triplophysa rosa. NCBI lineage: Eukaryota > Metazoa > Chordata > Actinopteri > Cypriniformes > Nemacheilidae > Triplophysa > Triplophysa rosa. The sequence goes on from NW_026634203.1 coordinate 194,874, forward strand.
CGATCAAATCGTATGTAGCTCTTGAAAGCTTCCGATGACCAGCGGCCGAGTGCTTGGATTTGAGACTGAGAGAGGCCTTTTTGAGCGGCTGTGGTTGCTGCAACTATGCGGAAGGGGTGAGCGGAAAAGTGGTCTGCTGGGATGCCGGATTGGAGCAGAATGGCTTTAAGGTGCTTTTGGATCCAGAAGCGTGTGGCCGGGCGGTTAGAGTCGTCGACGAAGAGATGATCTGATGTGGCTTTGGTCTGAGGTTTCCTGAAGTGAAAGTAGGCTAGAAGGGTTTGGTAAGGTTGAATCGGTGAATGGAGGTTGAAAATGTCCAGGCCTCTCCTGGTTTGGTCCATCTTACTTTGCTTAATGGAGTATGACATTGATATCCTTTGCAGAGGATAGAGATGCTTTGGGTGAGGATTTCCAGGGTTATGGGTTGCTAGGCATCTGGACAGGCGGGCTGGGTTCTCTGGATGCCCTTGATGATCATAGATGTTTGCAAGCTGGCTATGGCTGATGATGGAGAGTTGTACAGTATATGATTTTATGTAAGAATTGGACTCCGCTCAGGTACCCTTTAATTGAGCTGGCCTGAAGGTTTTTTGAAGGGTTGTGGAAAGAGATGAAGGAGGTGATTGTGAGGAGAGAAAAATTGGGAAAGGGAATGTTGAATGCCTGGTGAAAGGGCCTGAAGCTTTTCCATGCGGTGAGATATGATTGGAGGGTCCTGGGGGAGACGGCTTGAATGATGGAGTTGAGAAAGGCATCTAGGAGGGTTTTCAGGGGGTGGTTTATTGGGAGGTGCAGGTCTTGGCAGGGGGTCCACGTCGGGCGCCAACAGCCTGAACTTCTGCCAGAATCTGGGCTTGAGGAAGAGAGAGGAGGAAGGTAAAGCTAAGGATGGGTCTGTGCCGCTGGCTGAAGTGTGCTCACGCTGCTGAAGTGGCTTGAGGCGGTGTGGGCCGGCATGGCCGGGAAGGTTGGGTGATGCGCTCCGCTGGGTGGAGAAGCAGTCGGGTGCTAGCAGCGGCAGGGTCTGGGGCATGGCCCGGGCTTTCCGATGGCCTGCTGCTGCAACCTGACGATCGTAGGCTCTTTCTCGTGAGGGCAGGAGCAGGGATTTGATCTGGACATGTTGTGATCGAATGTCGCCTTGTGTAGCCGGAAACTGATACTGAAAAGTCTGGGGACTTGTTCGCTTCTGGCCGGGGACTTGTTCGCTTCTGGCCAGGGACTACACGAGAGCCCATATGACTGGCAAGTATGCGATGATGTTTAGTTTTGCATGGCGAGGTTTGTGAGCGTATAAATGTCACTGAAACTTCAGTGAATGCACAAGGTCTGTTTGCAAAGGTTAAAACGATCGTTGCGAGTTCACGTCGATAGTGATGAAGTCTTGTGTAGGTGATACCTGTGCTTGCAGATGGAGTTATTCCAGTGTGTGCATGATGCTTAGCTTTATGCGTGAGCAGGGGAGACGCAGAGATTGAGCATGTTACCGTCACCCAAACATTCTCAATAAAATTTTCTGTTCTATCTTCTAATTGCTGTGTGCACTGTATGGGTTGAACACAATTAATTATTTCGGAGTTAACATTGCAAATGCGGTTACGATTCAAAGTTTTGTTCAGGTTGGCAAACGCGAGACGATGAAGATCTTGTGGTTAAGCAACCGGTAAATATACTGATGCGTGCCACTGTTTGTGTAACTTAAAGGTAATGGCGGCGTGCATTATTTGGGCAAGATGTAAATGAGAACGGCACCCTGTCTAGAAACGTATGCCGCTGGATGATACGGACAATTTTTAAGTTAACCAGCAATCCCTTTCGGCAGTGCCGATTATGTTACTAATCTCCCGAAGTTTACGTTTGTTTGACTGACGTTCGATGAACAGCAAGGGCGCCGAGGAAGTGCGCCCATGCTGGCCAGTGATATACCATTCTTGAGTGCAGCAGTGGCGACGGCATGACAGTGGATAAAGCTAAATGTATTTTCAAGTAAAAATATTTTACTCACCCAGCTTCTTGTGTAACAGCGAGTTCGGCGGTTCAAACACTAGTAAACTCAGTTTTTACAGAGTGTACATCCATTGAAACGTTAACGTGTTGGAATTAGCGTATCGTTATTGGATTGGGTTGAAATACGGCGATCTTGCGAGCCTGATTAGCATATGTTGACTGGTGCCGGCGTCTGAACACTCGTGTCCCATTAGCAGTGAGCTAGTGCTAGCAGCGAACCAACGTTAGCAGCGAGCTAGCGTTTGCAACGAGCCAGCGTTTGCAACAAGCCAGCGTTAGCAGCGAGCCACCGGCGTTTAGCAGCGAGCCACCGGCATTTAGCAGCGAGCTAGCGTGCCAGCAGCAAATGCATCTGGGAACGAACGAGGTGACGAGCGCGACGTAAACCGGCGGCGATGCGGAATCACTTCCCGAATCTACGGGTAAGATGTATGTGGAAATGTTGCTTTACGGATCGGGCCTGCTGCCTGGCTGCAGCGCTTTTAAAAATCTGTAGGATCCTTTAAATACCTTACGTCCTTTCTGTGTTGATGAAATCCTTTTAGAGTTTGGTTTTCGTTTGGGAATAGTTTATCAAAAAGCAAAAAGGACCGTGTAATGCAAACAAGCTGCTGTTTTGCGTGTGCGTCAATGTCCGAGACATGATTATTACTCACCCGTGGGCAGTGTTGGGTGTAACTAGTTACTAAGTCATTAGTTACTGTAATTTAATTACTTTTCCCTTGAAAAAGTAAAGTAAGGGATTACTCTTGTTTTTTTTGTAATGTAATTACAGTTACTTCTGATGTAATTAAACTAAATACTTTGTGTAATATGTGTGTGCAATACTGGAATTGACATTAAAATTCAAAGTCTAACTTTAAAATCTGTGCTTTAATGTATAATTCTCACATTTGTAATACTTTGGTCAGTTAATAAGAGTACTTTATGTAGTTTAATATTATTTGATTGAATGAATTAAATAAGCCCTTTCATGCCTATCCTTAAATCACTGAACTAATCAAGGTTGATATAGGATTTAGAAAGTAATTAGTAATAAGTAACTAAATACTTTTTGGAGAGAGTAATTTGTACAGTAATCTAATTACACTATTGAATATGTAATTAGTTACTAGTAATTAATTACTTTTTCAGAGTAACTTACCCAACACTGCCCGTGGGGGATGTGGGTGTTTTCCCGGTGAGAGGGTTCAACACGTGCACTTTTTCCGCAGTTTTGCACAAACGCCTTACAGCAGTCGCTCCTCCGTTTCTCTGGCCACTCAGTGTCTGCGCTCGCTGCGGCTGCCTCCTCTCCCCTCCCTCTCAAACAGGACACCGGCTTTGAGTGTGACCGGCTGATTATTGGCTGTTCTGCCTTAAGTCCCGCCTCTCTTGATGTGTTAGATTTATCGGTCAGCTCGTGCTGAGGAGGCGGGAACTTATGGCTATGGTTATTTACATCTCCCTTTTCCAGGTACTTTGAATAAGTGTTTATGCTTTCCAGGTTTTTAAATAATCTTGATATGTGTTTGGGAAGATGTTCTGTTTATGTCGAGTGTTTTCTGTATTATATTTCGTTTTTTAGACTAATGCTAATTGCTAATTGGGATATTGTTCAGCAGCTAGCTAAATTTGGTTATGTATGTGGCATGCAATGTATAAAGTAACTGTGTTGAAGAAGGCAGGGAATTGACGAGGAGGAGGGACAATTTGTCATTGTTAAGCAGTGTATTTATGGGTTTATTGCCAGTGCAATTGATTTTGATATTTTGAGCATTGTTTGTTGATTAGCTGAATATTTTTGTGGATACTTACCTGTTGTGTTTGATTGTACCTGTTGAGGAGAAAAAAGTGAGAAATTATGTCATTGTTTGCATACCTGTTGAAGAACTATGAAAGAAAAGTGTATATTATTTTTATGTTTAAAAACAGTAAATTGTTACATTATTTATACCACCAGAGAAAAAGCTTTGTGTGGGCTTTTTTATATATATCTCCCCTTTTCAAGGCGCAAGTAGGCAAAATTTAGCAGTCTCAGTCACAGTCCTGTCAGACCCATGTCATTATCAAGCTACCACCGAGTGTGTTTTTATACTTTTGTAGTATCACTCATTTAAATGGGAAGCTTTTTATATCTTGTATGTTATACCTTTTGTACCCTTCTGTCATTGTATTCATCATTTTTATTGTTAACAAACAAACCAATCCATCCCCTGCACTTTTGAAAAGCTTGCTACGCCCCTGCTTGTAGAGATCCTCGGACATAGCATCGAACAAAATTTATCTGGGATGCGTTTCCCGAACAACGACATAACTCGCTGGTTAACCACCATAGTACGATGCATCATTGGGGAAATTAACGATGTAGTTACGACTGTTTCCCGAAACCGTAGTAACTGTCGGAGATCAATTGTTTGAACCAAGTTGGTTCAGCAATCTAGTTGATGACGCCACACAGGTGGTGGAGTAATGACGTCTACTAATAAATACGTTCAGATCGAATTAATGTCAAATTCTTGCTCTAAATAACATGCATTGCATTTAAGGACTACTTTTGTTATCCTATTTTTGTTATCTGTTGTTTTATTTCATGATATTTAATTAATTTATAAGTGTCCTCCTACGTCATTCCGCCCAGGGATTCCACAGGGTCCTAGCGTACGCGCAATTTTAAAAAACAGCACTTTATTTCCTCAACAAACTAAAAGATGTCCAATTAAATTTGTATATATTTTGAGTGATGGATATGAAATGCACTGCATGTTGCTTGCTTACTTTGATCAAAAGCTTGATGCATGTAAGTCTACATGTCATAATAATAAGGAACGATGCTTCTAACCACAGCTCCAGACCTGTACCAACCACGCAACTTTGCGATGCTGCTTGCGATTGATCGTTGGAACGATAGTTTTGGGAAACACTTAAATGGTTGATCTATGCTGGAACGACGGAACTTGCGACCATAGTTGGCTAACGATGCTTTTGGGAACCGCACCCCTGAAGAGATGAAGCAGGTGAAATGGTTTGTCTATTTATAAGAGAGCTCGCTTGAGCTGATAGGGTAGATGCAGTGATTGCTGGTGGTAGACCAGCCGGGCTGATTATATGCTCCGGCTCCTCCCGAACTTTGTTAATTAAACATCATTTAAATGTTACATTTACCGGTTTTAGCTTTTAACTCATTGTTGCTTATTATTTTGTTCCTTAATTAAGCAACTCGTTGTCATCGCGTATTGCTGTTGTATTAATAACTTGTGTGAAAGAAAATAGAGGGTTGAATTTAGTCAGTATAATAAATAGTAAACCGTTTAATTTCAAAGCAACTTTATTGACTTGGCACATAAACACAACATTGGTATTGCCTGATTTTTGCATATTATTGATTTATTGATTTATTTTTTTCTCTTATTTAATTTATTCTTTATTCCATTTAAGTCATTCAAGTAAATTCTCATTTATATTTTACTTGTTGTGGTTTTTCGTGGTTGCAGTTCGTGTGATACCCCGTGTTGTACAGTATATCAGAAGGCTACTATCTGGTTTGAAATTTAAGTTAATTGTACTGTATTCACAAACCACACATTTGAAAGAATATGGGCGTCACCCATAACATTCTCACTAGGAGGAAGGGGGCGTTACACGTGCGCTAAAAAAATCTAGAAATTACATGACACCACGCTACACTTCAGCCTCTGGCCAAAGTTCTCGTCCAATCAAATCCACTTTAGAATACGAAGAGTCCCGCCCCCTATGCTATGAGAGCTGTGGAAGCGGCACCTCAAATCAGCCACTTGTTCACACATTTATTATTTATTACATGGTGAATGACTCATAATGCACTAGATGGGTGTAATAAACTCAACAAACCGGAAGGAAGGAGGCGGGAACCGGCGAACATTCAAAACATTTAATCAAAAATAAATAAACAATAAACAGCAGCAGCAAAACAGGCCGGCAGCCCCTCACGGACGACTGCCAGCCACACGAACATAAACATAAACAAAACTTAATATTTCCGGGCCCGGTCCTCTCTCGTCAGCAGTCCTGTCGCTCGTCCTCTTATGCTCCTAAGCTCCCTCGTGAGGCATGCGGGACCGGTGCGTGTACAGCTCATTATCACTCACGCCACCTGCCCTGCCTTCCTGCCCCACGTCTCTTGTCCCGCCTTCCTCGCTACATACCCCCATCGCCCCTCACAGGCCGGGGGGTACCACCGCGCCTGTGCTTACTCCCCCCCGGGGGGGCCACCTTGAGAGCCCCAGCGCCTGGGGGTACGCACCGACGAGACGAGAGAACGGAGCCGGGAGAACCACGAGCAACAGGGACGAGAGAGGGAAGAGAGGGAAAAAAAATTGTCCGGTTCCCCGACACGCTGTCGCTCGGTCCTCAACCAGCCGAGAGGCTCTTCCTCACTGTGCCATGCGGTGGTACTGGACGCTCCCTCGCTCCTCCTCCGCCCCCTGGCGGCCGGCGATGCTCCCACAGCTGAGGGCGGCAGGAAGTCCCCCGCTCCCCTGTACAGCGGACGGCAGCAGGCTCCGGCCCACGGCAAGCGGGGCTGACTCCTCCGCTCCCTCCCGGAAGGCAGCCACCCCACCTCAGACCCAGGGGCATGGCAGCGAGGTCCTCGTGTCCTGGCGGCCGGCGGTGGCTCCTCCGCCTGAGGACAGCCGGTAGTAGGTCCCCCGCTTCCTGCTCCTCCCCGATCCGGCGGACGGTAGCAGGCTCCGGCCCACGGCAAGCGGGGCTGACCTCTCCGCTCCCTTGCGGACGGCAGCCACCCCACCTCGACCCAGGACATGGCGCGAGGTCTTCTCCCCACCCGGGCACACGCTCCAGCACCACTGCCTTTGGCAGCCGCTCGCGGACATCCCTCGTCCGCGCTGCCCGAACTCTTCGGCACCGCGATCCCCCTCAGCGGCGAGGACTCTTTGACAGCATGTCCCTCCTTCCTACCGGGTTTCGGCACCAATGTAATAAACTCAACAAACGGGAAGGAAGCAGGCGGGAACCAGCGAACATTCAAAACATTTAATCAAAAATAAATAAACAATAAACAGCAGCAAAACAGGCCGGCAGCCTGTTTTGAAAAATGCCACCGGCCCCACCTTCCTGCCCCACGGCTCTCGTCCCGCCTTCCTCGCTACAATGGGAGATGGGGATGATCAAGACAGTGTAAACATTAAGGTCTTAATTTCGCGTTAGTGTCACGCGAGCGTCGTCCAGTTCAGAGACATGATAGCACAGAGCTGATCATATGATCATACGCGCAAATCCGCTGAGAAATCAAAACGTATCTGACCCATTTCAAGTCTACACAGTATGTTAAGGCTTGACATCGCAGCCTTGGTGAGTAAAGGAGAAGACAAATTCAATTCAATTTTATTTATATAGCGCTTTTCACAATGTGCATTGTTCCAAAGCAGCTTTACAGGAGCAAATAAGAAAAACACAGAAAGGTAAAACACAGCACAGTGCATGGTGTTTATAGACCAAGCTAGATCATTATAATAAATAATATCTAATAAATAAATGAATAAATAAATAAAAACCTCGGGAGAAACCAGGCTCAGCCGGGAGGGCCAGATCTCCTCTGACGTGTCATAGCTGCAATCAGTGACCCCGACCAAAGCCACCGAGCAACGTCCACGAAGAACAGGGAGAGCCCACGAGCCGCGACCCAGGAAGCCCCACCCGCTGAAACCGTGCAGGTCCAACCCGGTCCCATTCTGCGATCAACAACAGACAACAGAGGAACAACCAGGGAAAAGTTGTAATGGCATAATTAACTTTATTCCTCTGTTGTCCGACATCGACCACAAAACAAGACCAACCAGACCAGACCCACACAGTCCCAACAAATGAAACGCCCCGAACCACAACCAACAAGCCCCCACACTCCCTACAA